>NW_027551579.1:3295717-3297639 GCF_008692635.1 Crocuta crocuta | reverse complement strand
GTTACAACACTTGTTAAATTCCACCATTTATTATTTTACATGTGGATTATGATGCTTGCTTCAGAGAATACCATGTTTTCCTACATTCAGGCTCAACTTACATCATTTATTATACCTCTCAAGGTTCATAGATCATGCTGTTGCCCTGTTCCAAATCTTCCATGACAACACAATATTGCCCAAAAGTTTAAGACTGATGTTTAAAACTTGTCATAATTTGGTTTTAATTTCACTTTCTGGACTCTATAAAAATGATTTATTTATTTATTGAGAGAGGGAGGGAGAGCAGGGAGAGAGAGAGAGAGAGAGAGACACTCCCAAGCAGGCTCCACACCACCAGCACAGAGCCCAAAGCAGTGCTAGAACTCATGAACAGTGAGATCATGACCTGAGCCAAGATCAGGAGTCGTCAGACTTAACTGACTGAGCCACCCAAGTACCCCAAGAGCTAAAAGCTATCTTGACTTTTAGTATCCTTTCTCAAGACTATAAAGTCCATTTGACAAATATGATATGAAAAAGCTTTAAAATATGGTGGCTGGGTAAACCTCACATAATTCAAAATGGTGTAACAAACTAGTACTAAAAAGTACATCGAAATTAGCCACAATAGATTATAATGTATCCATGTTAGATAACTAGAATAGGAATTAGGTTCCATTTTACTCCAAGCTGAGGGTTGGCTAGAGGGCTGCAGTGGGGCAGGATGGGCTAAATGGGTGATGAGCATTAAGGAGTGCACTTGTTTGGATGAGCACTGGGTGTTGTATGTAACTGATGAATCACTAAATTCTACCTCTGAGTTCATTTTTATTACACTGTATTTTAACCAACTTCAATTTAAATAAAATTTGAAAAATAAAGTAATTTTAAACCAACATTTAAGGAAAACATATATTACGGGCTTTAGTACAATGACCCCAAAAGAAAAATTCAGATCCTAAAACTTACTTAAAAGAAAAAAATCTCAGTTACTTCCTTAATGCATTATGAGAAAAGTAATTATTTATTTTATAAAATTATATCCCTGAACGATTATTATTTCCCTTCTTTTGAAAGGCACATACACACTGTGTAGTGATTGTTGCTCATAAAACCTGGAGAGCTCAAGTACATGGTCAGTATTTTTCATGAGATGTGTTTTATTAGAAATTGGAGAAGAATGGAAGTACATGAAAAGCAGAGGTAGATATTGACTTTGAAGTTAAGAAATACAGCTGGCAATACAGTAAGGAAATGAAGGGATGATTTGTGGTTAGCTTATACATTAAATATGGAAAGCTGGGAGGGGGGTTTCATGTTAAAGCTTTATTTTTTCTATAGAATTAGAGACTATATTCCCAAAAGAGTATAATAGATTTCTGGACTCCATTAAACTTAATTAGGAACATTTCCCTACTGTTCCTAACCATAGCCACTTATGGATAAATAGTGTGTGTATCAAATAAGTCATAAGGGGAATGGTGGGTGAAGGAGGAGGTAAATATAAACTCACAAATAATCCTCAATATGACAAAAGACAGGGGGCAAGTATAGGGCACAACCTGAATTTTATGGACATTTCCACAGCAGAAAAAGATCCTTCCCAACCACTTCTATTTCTTACCAACCTCAGGGAAAAAAAAAACAACAATAGAATTTTAATTATTCATGATTTTCACAGAGATGGAAAAGAAAAGTGTGTTCTCTGATTTAAAAGTCTACAGGGTAGATGACACTATAGAAAATAGCAGACCAAGCAGTGCCACTGGCTTATTCCTCCATAGAAACACCGAAAAATCCATCAAGAATTCTATAAACAAACTTTGTCAGAACTCTGGAAAGCCATCAATGGTTTACAGGAACCAAACAAATGTTGAATCAATACAAATGCAAATTATAGGTGGTAGGGAAGTTCTATGACCTTTGAGAGCTTATCCCCC
>NW_027551579.1:3145119-3295418 GCF_008692635.1 Crocuta crocuta | reverse complement strand
TGAGAGTTTTTCCCCCCCACCCCCCCATCCCCATCACTGGTCACTTTGAAGATGGAAGCCTGTGATCCAAGTATGAGATTCTGGTCTCTGATTCTTACAGAAGAGTAGATCTTACGGTCAATTTGTATTTGTCTGTCCTACTCTGTCTGGGGATTGCCTAAAGGGGTGACACAAAGCACTCATCTTTGTTTTGACTAACTCAAAACTCACAAAGTTTGGAAAAGAGGTTGTAAAAGCGGTGGTTGAACACTTTAGGACAAACAACCAACATGCAACCACTTGTGGCAAATATTCCAGTTGAGACAAGGAAGAGAGCACTGAAAACCTAGGAAGAGACGTTGAAGAAAGAGTATCTTTGAGAAATTAAGGCTCTCAAAAGCATTTGTGTATATTGGAGAACTAAGAAAGTTACATGCATGCTCAGGGACACATGTTCAGAAAAGACCTGAAAGACACTAAATTTTCACCAGTGGCTGCCCTCTGGACTCAATGAATTGAAAGCTGAAGCAGATATGTAAGTGGAGTGGCTAAGTATTTAAGGAGTGGCCAAGCATAAAGTCTGATCTCAAGGATTAGAGAAGGATTTTCCCCCTTTCTTTTTAATTTTCTTTTTAATCTCTCTCTCTCTCTCTCTCTCTCTTTCTATCCCTCTATCAATCTATCTATCTATCATCTATTATCTATATATCTACCCTTATCTTTTTTGGCTCCTGTAATTGACAAAAATCTTTGTCAAAACTCTAGCTGAACACAAGTTAAGAAACAGAATTGATACAACGTATATGACAAAGAATACACTGTGTACAAAAATAATTTTGAAACAAGGAGTCATAGAAGAAAGCAAGATAGAAAACAAACTCACCGAAGGGAAATAATCTGATTCCCAGCATTACCACATTATAATGTTCAAACAGTCAAATTTTCAACAAAAAATAGGAAGCACTCAAAGAAACAAAAAAATATGGCCTATCAGAGAAAAAGAAAAAAAGCCAAAAATATCCCTGAGGAAGTAAACATTTGACTTAAGTCAACTATCTTAAATTTTCTCAAAGACCAGAGGAAATCAGGGACAAAGAGTTAAAGGAAACCAGAAGAATGATGTGAGAACAAATAGAGTATTTCAACAAACAGATAAAAAAATAAAAACAAACTAAATACAAATGTGCTGAAAAGAACAAAATTTGAAGTGAAAGGGGATTTCAGTTGATTTGTATAGACAAGAACAAAGAACCCATGAATATGAAGACAGGTTGGTTGAAAATATATACTCTAAGGAGCAGAAAGAAAAAATAATGAAGAAAAATGAACAGAAACAAAGAGACCTCTGAGACAATGTCAAGTATACCAACACATACATAAATGGTATTATCAGAAGATGAGGACAAATAGGTATTTATCCAAAGGATACAAAAATACTAATTTGAAGGGACACACGTATCCCAGTGTTTATAGCAGCACTATCAACAATAGCCAAATTATAGAAAGAGACCAAATGTCCATCAATTGGTGAATGGATAAAGAGGTAGTGGTACACATATGCAATGGAATATTTCTCAGCCATGGAAAAAAATGAAACTTGCCACTTGCAATGACGTGGTTGGAAGTAGAGTATATTATGCTAATCAAAATAAGTCAGTCAGAAAGACAAATACCATTAGATTTGCTCATATGTGGAATTTAAGAAACACAACTTGTGAACATGGAGGGGGTGTAAAGAGAGAGAGCCATCCATAAAACAGACTCAACTATAGAGAACAAACAAGGTTGCTAGAGGAGAGGTGGGTTGGGGGGATGGGCTAAATGGGTGATGGGCATTAAGGAAGGCACTTGTTGAGATGAGCACTGGGTATTATCTGTAAGTGATGAATCACTAAATTCTACTCCCAGAACTAATATTACACTACATGTTAACTAGAATCTATATAAAATCTTGAAACAAAAAAAAAAAAAAAGAAGAAGAAGAAGAGAGGGAGAAAGAGAAAAGAATAGAAAGCATAGACAATTAATAATGGTGGACAGCTTCTTTAGTGTAATTTTAAAAGATATAAAGATACAAATATGGAGAAGATACAAAAGAAGATCTAGAAGATTTTTTAAAAGATATAAAAGATACAAATTCAAGAAGCTCATATAAATTCTAAGAACCATAAATGCAAAAAGAACCACCCTGAGACACATAATCAAATTATCTAAAGGCAAAGACCAAAACAAAAAAAATCTTGAACATAGCAAGAGACAAGCAACTTGTCAGTTTAAGGGATCCTCAAAAGATTAAAAGCTGTTTCCTCAACAGGAACTATGAAGGTCAGAAGGCAGTCTGATGGCATATTTAAAGTCCTGAAGGAAAACAAGAACAAAACCAAAAAAACCCTGTCAATTCTATGCCTGGCAAAGCTATCCTTAAAAATGAGGGATATGGGGTACCTGGGTGGCTCAGTAGGTTAAGTGTCTGATTCTTGGTTTTGGTTCAGTTTATGATCTCACAACTTACGAGTTCTAACTCCACATCAGGTTGAGCAGTGGAGAGCCTTCTTGGGATTCTTTCTCTCTCTCTCTCTCTCTCTCTCTCTCTCTCTCTCTCTCTGCCCCTCTCCTGCTCACTTTCTCTGTCTCAAAAATAAACATTAAAACATGAGGGATAAATCACCTAAATTAAGACATTCCCATTTAAACAAAAGCTGAGTTCATGAGTTGTCGACCTGCTGAACACAAAATGCCACAGGGAGTCCTTCACGAAAGACATAAGACGATAATTTGAAATCATACGAAGAAATACAGAATTCTAATAAGGTCAACTACAAAAGGCCAAGACAAGGCCAGTATTACTGTATTTTTGCATTGTAACTTCTCCCTTTTTTTCCCACGTTTTTGGAAGTTGAAGAAGTATAAGCTGTGGGCACTGAATGACCAACTCAAGTAGCAGGATCCTTTATGGGAAGAGAAAGAACACAGCAAAACTATTTCTAAGTTAAGGTTACTGGACCTTCATTCATAAAACTGCTTCAGTTGATTTGGGGTGATGGTTAAGAATCTGAAAATTTCCAGGTTTTGAAAGTTTATATGATTCTTATGTGCAGATAGTTTCCCTTACAGACACCTTCACCAAGATGTAATTTTGGTGGGAAAAGTATTGAAGTCCAATGCAGGAAGTCTGGACTTGGTTTTGTTGATGTCTTGCTCACAAGTTTACAAAATGTAAATTTTACAGATTCTAGTCATTGAAATAAAAAGCAATCAAGCAATTTTCACCCCTAACACTCCATGTTATTATAAGTGATAATGAGGTTTAGACAAAAGTATTTGAGCAACCCAAGAGGGACCTAATTCATAAATGAAAATTTTAAAAATATGTGCCTTTATTATCAAATGCCTTTTTTATCAAAGGAGAAAGATGCCCCTGTCAACTTAATGGAGAAAAAAAATAACAAAAATAAAAACAGTGTATCAAGACAGTTTCACAGCTTGATTTTGTAGTTTAGAAACTCACAAAAACATATTACAAGAAAAAAGAATTATAGGCATTATTACCTAACACAGCAGGATTGAGTTGTCAGAAGTTCTTCTGAGATGAAGCAGTTACTTACTGTAACTTAAGTATATTTTTCTGTACCTGCATTAAAAATCTGTTGAGCCAAATAAGAGAGCAGTGTTAAGACTCACACTATCAATGCTATCAGTGTTCTAGTAAATGCTGTTCAGACCATTATTGATCTAGTTAACTTTGTATTTTCTGTCATGCTTAAGCAGAAAAAAATAGAAAAGAGTCTCCTTTTTATATACGTATTTTTTTGGTTAGATTTCAATTTAACCCTGAAGGTGATCCTGAAGGACAAATTACATTATACTTATTGTGTAAAGTAGCTTCTTTTTCATGAAGTCCTGCCTTCATGGAAATTATTTGAAAGGCCATTACATACATGATACAATTTGGCTGATTACCATTCAGTTTGCTTTCCAGAGACAAAGCCATTTTATCCACATAGGAAAAACTGATACTGTGAATATTCATTTTTGATTGATTGATTCTCTTATCCATTACAGAACTCACTGACTTAGCACAAATTACTGGTCAAGAATTAGTTTTAACCTATGTTTGTTTAAACAAAAGCAAAAAGTAATAATTCATAACTGATACTGATTGACTGAAAAGTAGATATTCTACTCAGAAAGAAATTGCAGAATATTTTGAAAATAAATTTCAAAAATAGCGAATAAATCTAACTAAAATCCCAAACTGACTGGTTTTTATTTCTTGATTTACTTTAATACTTCAACATATGTTATTCAGAACGTTTACATGCAGATTGCCAGAACCACCACAAACTTATAGTAAAGCACTTTTGTCTCTAATGTGCACAATCCTATATCTTGGATTTTAATAATAAATAGTTAAAATGACTTTAGGGGCACCTGGATGGATGGCTCAGTCAGTTAAGCGACTGACTTGGTTTCCACTTAGGTCATGATCCAGCGGTTTCTTGAGTTGGAGTCCCATATCCAGGTAGAAATGTTTTCTGAGCATGCTCTTTTCTTCAAGAGCTCACGTGATCACATTTTCAAAAGGGCTTTGAGTACTAACTATTGGCAAAAACAATTGGCAAAATAATCCGATCCGCACATTAGAACAAAACCATTCCAAATCTCTCCATAGTAAAATCATTCTGTAGTAGATACTTAAAATCAGGCATAACTGGATCCATCCCTCACACAACGCACAAAAGAATAACTCCCTCACACAACACACAAAAGAATAACTCCAAATCTACCAGAGACTAAATATAAACACTAAAGTCTTACAAGTGTTGGAAGAAGATATACATCAATTCCTTTATAACATAGGCATGGCGGGGATGCCTGGGTGGCTTCCATCCGTTAAGCGACAGACTTCAGCTCAGGTAGCTCAAGGTTCATGAGTTCAAGCCCCTCAACTGGCTATCCACTGTCAGTGTGGGGCCTGGTTTGGATCCTCTGTCTCCCTCTAACTCTGCCTTTCCCCTGCTTGCACTCTCTCTCAAATTACACAAACATTAAAGAAGTATTTAAATAACATAGGTATGGTGAAAAGCATTGTTAACTATGACTCAAAAATCTAGATGCAGTAAGATGAAGTTCAACTACTCAGAAAAGGGGAAAAGTTTTGGATAGGAAAATACAATACTCTAAGCAAAACCAAAAATCAAATGATAAAAAGGAGCAACTATCCCCAGCATTTATGACAAAAAAGGATTAATATTCCTGAAATATTAATTATTTGAAAACTAAGGAAGTAAAGGACCAGAAATTCAATAAAACCAATAATGGGGAAATATGAACAATTTTTTTTAAAAATATATAAATATGACACTTAAACTTGGGAAAATATGCTCAACTTGACTCTAATGAATAAAGCAAATAAAACTATTGGATTACAAATTTTCATCTATTTTAGCAAAATTCAAAACACAGTAAAATATGGTGTTGGTATGGGAAAATAGACATGTGTTAACATATCATACATACATGCACCCATAATACAGATGTCATAAATAACAAAAGATTGCCAAAAATACATGTAAAAAGAGTAATAAAGTTTAAAACCCCCCACTGTGCAATCATCCTAATAATAACCAACTCAAGGCTAAAATCATTCATGGCTGCTAAAATTAAAGGGTAATAGTATATAGTATCCCCCCCTGAGATTACTCATTTCTTATAAAAGGGATAAAACTAGTTTCACAGTGGGGAAATTGAATAGACACCCCAGTGGTCAGAATAAATATGACTGATAAATAACCAAGTGGACATCACGTGCTCCTGATACAATATAGGAAAATGAACACAAAATCATTCATACAATATTCCTGATGAAAATGTATAACCTGGAACTTATCATGAGGAAACCGTTACACAAACCTAAGTTGAAGAACATTCTTTTAAATAATAACAATGATATGAAAGACCAAGAGTGAGAACTGTTAACAGAGAGTATACACACATGATAAGTAAAGTATAATCCCTTGGATTAAATCACTATGAATGACATTATTGAAGCAACTGGAAAAATTTGAATAGAGGCTTTATATTAGATAATAGTATTACTCATTGTATAACTTTCTAAATTTGGTTATTATACTTTGGTTACATAAGAGAATTTCTCTGACATGCTGACAGGAAATATTTAACTCTATATTATAATTTAAAAAGAAAGTTTAGAGATTTATCATTCACCCACACCATGTGTATTTGTTTAGATAACAACAAATAATAAAAATTTGTTATTAGCTTAATCCTCAAAATTATATTGTTGTATCATACTATAATAAAAATAATATTATTAGCAGAGCATATGATATCTCAATTAACCCTCAAATTGATATTACAAAGAAAATGTAATCATTTGAGGGGTTGGATCTGATGGCTCAAGAGATTAAGTGACTGACTCTTGACCGACTCTGGATTTCAGCTCAGTTCATAATTTCATAGTCATAAAATAAAGCCCCAGGTCAGGCTCCATGCTGAGCATGAAGCCTGCTTGGGATTCTCTCTCTCTTCCCTAAATAAATAAATAAATAAATAAATAAATAAATAAATAAACAAACTAAAATATATATATAATCATTTTCTAATGATTTCTAAATGAAACTCCTGCAAAAATAAATAAAGAAACCCTCCATTTCTAAATGGAGCTCACTAAAGTTTACCAGTTTGTGGTTCCATCTAGCCGTGTTGAAGCTGAGATTAAACTAAAGCAAATATAATTACAAAGTTTTCAATACAATACCCAAATCTTCTTAGCTGAATGAGCCAGTCTATGGACTTGGGTGAAATTGAAGAGAAAAAGGTCTTGCTTCCTCAAGTATCAGTAAATTAGATGATGGGTGCCTGGGTGGCTCACTTGGTTAATTGCCAGACTTCAGCTCAGATCATGTTCTCACGGTTTGTGAGTCTGAGTTCTCATAGTATGTAAGTTTGAGCTCCACATTGGGATCTGTCCTGACAGCTCGAGCCTGGATCCTGCTTCCCATTCTGTGTCCCCTCTCTTTCTCTCTGCCCCTCCCTCACTCATGCTCATTCTTTTTTTCAATAATAATAAGCATTAAAATAAATAAATAAATAAATAAATAAATAAATAAATAAAAGATGATAAAGAAGCAAACATTTTATTCATTGCATCATCAGTAATATGGCAGGAATTATATAGACTCAATATATGGTTCAGCTACAAAATAAATATATAAGGAACAAAGGAGGCAATTTGGACAAATTGTAGCAAATTGATTAGTATTGTGTCCTATTCTCCTTTACTTAATGTTTAAGGATTTACCTTAAAGTTCTCCTAGTCTAGGATGTCAGGATTCTGATCTTTGTGTTATCTCTCTATATTTTATGAATACCCCATGCTAATCCTAACGGGGCATTTAGCACATAGCTTTTATTATTTTCTTCCATGAATGAAGTGGCTTGAATATAGTTAATGTAGTATTTTCAGCCATCTTCAAAACAAACAACAACAAAAAAAAACAGTCTTGACTTTCTCGGAACAAAGTCCTGAGAATTGTGAAAACAGTCCTTTAACTGCTCTGTTATCTGGCTCTTTCTATGGTATAAATGTGGTCAATATTTCAGTGAACTATAATGAACTTTTATGTGGCTTGAAGGGAGATCTTCANCTATTCTCCTTTACTTAATGTTTAAGGATTTACCTTAAAGTTCTCCTAGTCTAGGATGTCAGGATTCTGATCTTTGTGTTATCTCTCTATATTTTATGAATACCCCATGCTAATCCTAACGGGGCATTTAGCACATAGCTTTTATTATTTTCTTCCATGAATGAAGTGGCTTGAGTATAGTTGATGTAGTGTTTTCAGCCATCTTCAAAACAAACAACAACAACAAAAAACAGTCTTGACTTTCTCGGAACAAAGTCCTGAGAATTGTGAAAACAGTCCTTTAACTGCTCTGTTATCTGGCTCTTTCTATGGTGTAAATGTGGTCAATATTTCAGACAGTGCTTCCTATAATGAACTTTTATGTGGCTTGAAGGGAGATCTTCGTCCTGAGAATGTGAAGTCAATGAGATCCATGATTAAGCGATTGGGGTAAACATGAGGAATTTGAAAAATATGGGGCTGAAAATATTGATTAGGCTTAACAGCAAAGGACAAGGGCTGTGAAGGTGAGTTGGATAGCACAGAGGTAAATTCAATGAAGAAACCCTTTAGGACGAGTCTGAGCCAACGTTATGTATCAGAGGAAATTAGCAACATTTGTTCCTAGAATACTTTAGTGGATGTTTTGTTTAGAGTTTATGTCTGTACCTTTCTATTTTGGAATATTACCACCTTTTATAAGTTCTTGTTGAATATTTCCTTGAATAAAATATTTAATGTTTACATTGTTTTAAATGAACGTAGATCCATTGTTTTTTTTAATTTTATTAAGCTTTTCTTAAATTCCAGTAGAGTTAACATACAGTGTTATATTAGTTTCAGGTACTATCTGTTGTTAATTTGGAATTACCTTAAAGCTGTATAATTCAATACGAGGAACTGCAAAGGAATTGGTGTAGTGTTTAACGAATAATCATTTTAAGTAGTCATAAAATAACATCTCTTTTATATTTGACTAACTTTTACATGATAGGTGCTATACTTGCATCTTCTAGAGAATTTTCTTGTAATTTCTTCATTAATCAGCATGGCTCTAAATAACCAAAGAAAAATCATCATTATCCAGCAGATTAAATAAAATACAATATTTTAATTTGGACATTTGCAAAACAGGGTACTTTTAACCATATGAAATGGAGTAGGAGTTCATACACACAAGGATAGTTTGCATAGGCATAGTTGAAGTTACAGACCTTAGATAGTATTCTGATTTAACAATATGGCAGCCGGTTAAATCTAAGGGAGCCTGTTACATGTTCTTACCCCCAACATACTGGTGACTGTGTTGATGAGGAACTAACAGATAATATTAACCAAACAAGCAAAAAGAAAATCTTCCAAACAAGAAATATAAAAATTCACATATGTATCTGCCTTTAGAGGAAAAGAGAGACAATATGCATGAGAGAATCATTGTCTAAAAACCATCAAATACTTCTCTTTGAATAACACTTGTTTTCCTGCAAACCAAACGTGCTATTATTTTCAAAGGGTTCTTGAACGATTCTTCATTACTTTTGGAAAATTATGTCAGTGGACTTCTTTTAAAACCAAATTAGGTGCAATTAGAATTTTAAAATTAACTTCCAGTTTGTAGACATTATTATTTCTCATTAGTTTGTCAATGGTGCATTTAATTTTATCTAGACTTCCATAGTGGAGATTTATTGTTCTTTTTGACCACTTAGCATCGAAATAAACATTTTCTGTTCTGGGAAATCCCCCTCTTTTTTAATGTTTATTTATATTTGAGAGAGACAGAGACAGAGAGTGAGCAGGGTAGGGGCAGAGAGAGGGAGACACAGAATCCGAAGCAGACTCTAGGCTCTTAGCTGTCAGCACAGAGCTGGAAGCAGGGCTCAAACTCACGAACTGTGACATCATGACCTGAGGCAAAGTCCGTTGATCAATAGACTGAGCCTCTCAGGCACCTTGGTAAGTCCCCACTCTTTGAAGGGAGTCCTGCCTTTTACAGTAAAAGTTGAAAAAGCCAGAATCTCACTTTCCCAGCCTTGCACTGATGACATAGACCTAAGCTCAGTCTACCTTGCGTTCTTACTCCACAATGTGAATTTCTACAATGCGGCAGCTATGTCTACGTATTTTGCATGGTGCCTGTGGCTACTTCAGATCCCTATGGGTGGAAGTGATAGAAATTCTGGCAGTGCTCCCATTCATCATATGAGCCATGCCCTCTGTAGCATCTCTGCCCAGAGCTGATGCAAGTGGTATTTTCACAGGGCAAGTTCTACAGAATACAACAGAGTTTATTCATTTATTTATTTTTTGATACATGTCTAAGAAATGTTCTCAGTTTTCCTGGATATGATGGAGCAGTGGATCAGGAACCAAGAACCCTAATAATGCGAACTCCAGGCGGCTTGCCTCTGATATAGTCATTGTACAGGCACAGCCAAGCCTTCGCAGAAGATGCCTGTGCTTACACAAAATAAACGGACTCGACGTTAGAATAAAAATCATACCACGCTCCTTTCTCCCTTCGTTGCCAAAGCAAAACCTTCTTTTCTAATTGATAAGACTTTGCATCATTATTTTATACTATCATTTCCCTTCATCACTGTCCATCATATTAATTTCCACCTTATTATTTGACAAAAAATTGCAAAAAGAGATTTTTACAGGAGATTCCACATCCTGAAACTCTAAGACTGATTAATGTTTTGTATTATATAGTGTTTTAGGTTACAGACGGCACTGTTTTCTGAATTTTATATTTGATGTTACATAGGAGGACTCCTCAGAATATATATTTTCACAAATCAATAGTGTATGTTTATATGGGTAAAGAGAGTATTACTGCAAGATTCAGTTATTTAATCTATATTAAGGAATCATAATATAAGAAAACAGAGCTAAGTGATTACCAAATTGAGACAGAAATGTTAAGATATTCAAGAATATTGTATGATATATTCTTCTGAATTGCCAATTACTTCTGCATCAGGAGAGCCATGTAAAATCAGCACGTTGTTTAGAAAATTAGAAGAGGAAAGTAAATGTTTTTTCCCCCTGAGCAGCCTGTCCTAGAAGATGATTTTCAATGATTAAAAAATACCCAGCAATTTTCTTTTATCTAGATAGATTGCCCCCTCACCATCTTCTAAATGCTGCCATTTATAATGATCTTGTAGATTTACTTTGCCTCACGATTCACTCATCCTTCAGCAAAACAAATTCTGATAAAGAGGAAGATTCTTTATAATTAAGGGAAGAACAAATGTTTGATATTTTAAACAGCTGATAAATTTCCTGTAGTATGTGTGTATCTATGTCCTCAAGATATAGGACTAAATGTTTACTCTGTATTATTTTCTTTAGGTATCAAATAGTAATTTTTTAATGTTTTATTTATTTCTGAGAGAGAGAGAGAGAGAGAGAGAGAGACAGCATGAACAGGGGAGGGGCAGAGAGGGAGGGAGATACAGCATCCGAAACAGACTCCAGGCTCTGAGCTAGCTGTCAGCACAGAGCCCGACACGGGGCTTGAACCCACAAACCATGAGATCATGACCTGAACCGAAGTCAGACATTTAACCAACTGAGCCACCCAGGTGTCCCTCAAATAGTAATTTAAAATCATATTTACTATTGCTAATACATACTTACGTAATTGAAATTATGTTCTATTTCTGCATGGTAAAGTATCTTGTTTCAGAAACCATTATAAATTTGGGGGAAAATATGAGGGGGAAAAAACCACCTCTTTGATGACATTCAAGCATAAGTAAGAAAGGCAAGAAGTGAAAGTAATATGATCCTTGGAAGAAGAGAAACACTCTCGGTTAAGTCTTCATTTAATTGGCTGTTTCACTGAAAACACTCCCAAATTTGAGTCCACAGAGAGATGGCAGTCATGTAAAAGTCAGCCATCTTACTTGCCTGAGGAGGTAGAGTTTGTAGCTGCCTTGGAGATTAGTTACTAAAAGGGAAAATCTTGGAAAGAAGGAAGTCACAGTTTGGTAAACCAAAATCAGATTAAATAAACATTTCACCATATTCATAGATGACTTCAAAATGCAGATGATCAAGCACCCCGAAAGCACCCAAGGGAAAGTAACAGGTAGAGAAAGTCTAAAATATTCTGTTCCCTCTGCTGTGTTTTCTAATTCATCAACTGAGGCCTTCACATTCTGAGATAGCAGGTTTTTTAAGATAGCAATCTCAGATCTGAGCTCCCAAATACGAGTCACCAGGCTTTGTCCTCTGTACCTTAAGCTAGTGTTTGAATCATGGTCTCGACTCCACCTTAGTTGGTAACCTCAGGGTATAATGGTCTCTATGCTTATTTATCTCTCTGAATTCACACTTTCTCCTTCTTAGCTTCCTCTCTCTCTTCTTTCCTCCTTTTCTCCATCTGACCTTCCCTCCCTCCCATCTTACCTTTCTTCCTTTCTATTCTCTCTCTCTTTTTCCTCTAAGAATACCTTCTGATTTTCTCTGTTACATCAACCATTTATAAAGTTAAAAACATTTCCATCCAGAATTATGGTTGATCATTATGAGAAAGGCTTCCTGGAGTAATTGGCTTGCCATATTTCTTGAAAGAGAAGCTCAATTTTAGCAAAGTAGTAAGCAATACATCTTTTTGACTGGAGATCAAATTCATTCTGCTATATGATTGAGCCAAAGTTTCCGTGACTCAATAGGCAAGGGTTTTTTGTTGTTAATTTTTTAATGTTTATTTATTTTTGAAAGGGGGGGGGAGGGCAGAAAGAGGGAGACACAGAATCCAAAGCAGGCTCCAGGCTCTGAGCTGTCAGCACAGAACCTGATGTGGGGTTCGAACCCACAAGTGTGAGATCGTGACCTGAGCCAAAGTCGGATGCTTAACTGACTGAGCCCACCCAGGCGCCCCAAGGTTTTTTTTCTCTCTCAATGATAGTCATCAAAGGAATTTCACCGTGAAGAAAAATGACTGATGATGTTACTTGTTTTATAAGTAAAGTTTAACTTTCATCATGTGAAAAGAAGCCTCAAGCAATCAACGATCTTTACCAATCAAACTTAAATTTCATTGCTCTGATGTTGTCAGGTGCAATTAGATGGTGAATTTGCCAAACAGTGATGGAAGGAAGGTATGCTAATTTTATAACAGAATAATTCATCATAGTTGTTTCACATTTCTTCAAAGAAAGCTCCACAAAGATCAATGAATTAGTCAATGGTTTTAACAAACTTTATCATTTTTACAACAACATGGATATTTTTCACATTGTGAAGACCTGAAGCTCACCTGGAGGTGAGCTATTGACACAATAGTATAGAGGCACACAGGACATTTGGTCTGCAAATGCTGTTGAAATATACTATATAACTCATAGTATTAATTGAGTCTGTAGACATTTCACATATTATTTTAAGAATGAGTTAAAATGGATTTTGATTTGAAAATGTGTTCATTATTTATTTCACAACCAAGCACTCTATATAAAATGTATCTTCACTAAAGATGTATAAAATTGTCTCATTGCTAATGCCTTCATAAACTTTAATATTAAAATGGTGTCCTTTATTTACCAAGCAATGGTTTAATTAGGTCTCAGAAGTACCTTAAAGAACATTGGAGGGGAGTCTGAACCAACTCAACAGTTGGTTGAGTATCAGACTTTGGCTCAGGTCACGATCTCATGCTTTGTGAGTTTGAGCCCTATGTCAGACTCTGTGCCGACAGCTCGAGGCTGGAGCCTGCTTTGGAATCTGTGTCTCCCTCTCTACCTCCGCCTCCCTCATGCTCTGTCTCTTTCTCTCTCTCAAAAATAAATAAACATTAAAAACAATTTTTAAAAAGGCATCTGATAACATTATACGTAGATTTTATAATCATTTTTTTGATTCATATTCAATGTAACTATATTTATAACCCAAGGTTTGATCAGCATAGTCAAACCCAAGGTTTACTATGGTAACATTATCTGTCAAGATGCTTTTAAGCATCTTGAAGTAAATAAAACACACACATTTTGTTCTTTAAGACTTGTTGTATTTTTGATATCTCTCTTTCCAGCTTTAAAAAATTGCATGGAACACAAAACTGTCAGGCTTCATAAAAATAATTTGATGTTGAGTAACATATTCAAATGGTTAAAAATGATTGAATAGAACCATGTAGTATAAAATTAAAAATAAAAATGTCTGCTCGATATCATCTTAAATTATGTCTTCTTAGAAGAAACCACTTTTATTTTATTTTGTAAAAGATTTTGTTTTTAAGAAATCTCTATACCCAGTGTGGGACTCGAACCCATGACCCCAAGATCATGAGTCACATGTTTTACCAAACGAGCCAGCCAAGCTTCCCAAAAGAAACCACATTTTTTTTCTGACAGATTTATTTATTTATTTATTTGTTTTTACAAATAGTTTATTGTCAAATTAGTTTCCACATAACACTCAGTGCTCATCCCCACAAGTGTCCTCCTCCATGCCCATCCCTCCTCCCCCCCACATCCATCAGTCCTCAGTTTTTGTCAGCATTCAAGAGTCTCTCATGGTTTGCCTCTCTCCCTCTCCCCCACCATTTTCCCCCTTCTTCTCCCCCATGGTCCTCCGTCAAGTTCCTCCTAATCCTCCTATACGTGCAAACATATGATATTTGTCCTTCTCTGCCTGACTTATTTCGCTCAGCATAACACCCTCAAGATCCATCCATGTTGCTACACATGGCCAGATTTCATTGTTTCTCATTGCCATGTAGTATTCCATGGTATAGACAAACCACATCTTCTTGATCCATTCATCTGTTGATGGACACTTAGGCTCTTTCCATGTTTTAGCTATTGTGGAGAGTGCTGCTGTGAACATTGGGGTACATGTGCTCCTATGCATCAGCATTTCTGTATCCCTTGGGTAAATTCCTAGCAGTGCTATTGCTGGGTCATACGGGAGTTCTATGGTTAGTTTCCTGAGGAACCTCCACACTGTTTTCCAGAGGGGCTGTACCAGTTTACATTCCCACCAACAGTGTAGAAGGGTGCCCGAAGAAACCACTTTTAAAAGTTATTGTCTGGGGCGCCTGGGTGGCTTAGTCGGTTAAGCGTCCGACTTTCGCTTGGGTCATGATGTCGCGGTTCGTGGGTTCGAGCCCCGCGTCGGGCTCTGTGCTGACTGCTAGCTCAGAGCCTGGAGCCTATTTCAGAGTCTGTATCTCCCTCTCTCTCTGACCCTCCCCTGCTCACGCTGTCTCTCTCTCTCTCTCTCTCCTAGAAAAAAAAAAAAGTTATTGTCTTAATCTTCTTGATAAAATGTACACTCCATGCATATATGCTCATTCCCTAGTTTCAGGTATTTGTTAACTAATAAAAAAGAATTTAGCTTATGGAAACGATTTCCATTTCTTCATTCACTGCTTTCAAATGTTGTGTTTTGTGGTTATTTTTATTTATATCATATATTTTTACAATTATATCTGAATCTGTCAACATTAGAAATTATATTGTAGTGTTTTATTGAGCCTACATTTGGATGCTGTCTGCAGTCTCTTCACTTACCAGCTGCTGCTACAATATTATTTCAAGAACATTGAATATATTATATATAACATTTATATTCTGATCAGTAACTAAAATTCAGTCTTTTCCAATTTTTCTATCAGTTCATTCTAAAGGGAAAACTAGTGAACAGCATGTATACTATTGTGATTATTTAAATATCAACGTATAGACAAAATATAATATTGATACAGTAGAAAAGAGAGTTAGCCAAAATTTACTAAATCTGCATCTCCAGGTGAATGATCCAGGGGGAAAATTTAAATACATTCTATTTTGCGTTCTTTTTTTTTTAGTTTTCATTTAAATTCCAGTTAGCTAACACACAGTGTAATACTAGTTTTGGGTGTCTCTGCACAATTGTAGCTACAATCTGTCACCATGCAACTCTAAAAAAAAAAACTTACTGCATTCCCTTTGCTATAGCTTTTGTCCCCACGACTTATTTATTGCATACCTGGAAGCTTGTACACCCCATTCTGTCACCCACAGTGCCCTGACCCCGCCCCTTTCCCTTCTAGAAACCATTAGTTCTTTCTCTGTATTTATGAATCTGTTTCTGATTTTTTTGTTTACTCATTTATTTTGTTTTTCAGATTCCACATAGAAGTGAAATCATATGGTATTTATCTTTTTCTTTCTGACTTATTTTACTTAGCATCATGCCCTCTAAGTCTATCCATGTTGTTACAAATGGCAAGATCTCACCCTTTTTATGGCTGAGTAATATTCCATTGTATATATAGCACCCCTTCTATATCCATTTACCTATGGATGGGCATTTGAGTTGTTTCCATATCTTGGCTGTTGTAAATAATACTGCAGTAAACATAAAGGGGCATGTATCATTTCAAATTAGTGTTTTCATTTTCTCTGGATAAGTACCTGGTAGTAGAATTATTACATCTTATGGTAATTCCATTTTTGATTTTTTTGAAGAAACTCCATATTGTTTTCCACAGTAGATGTACCAGTTCAGATTCCTACCAACAATGCACAAAGGCTCCTTTTCTCCCCCAGATCCTTGCCAAAACTTAATATCTCTTGTCTTTTTTATTTTGGCCATTCTTGCCAATGAGGTGATTTTGTACTTTTGATTTGCATTTCCCTGATGATTAGTGATCCTGATCCTTTTTGTAAGGAACATTTGGAAATGTGACTAACTTCTGAAAACATAATATATGGTAATGTTTAATTTGCCTGTTTTGATTTGATTTGGGTGTGTCCATAATCACCCGCCTGTAAAAATCTGGAGATACTGATCTTGTATTTAGTACTGATAATGTAATGTTTGAGTCTAGTATGATTCTTGTTAGTATCCTGTTTCTTTACCTTTTGAAACTTTTAGTACCCTTTTGTCCTTACTTTGTACACTTGTTTCAACTCTGCAATCTTTTCATGTGAATTCATAGACATTCATTATTTTGTTTTGTAGTGGTTAAGTGAAATTTCATTCTCAAACTAGTATGTGGTAAAATTACAACTTTGTAAGTCTGCCTTTAATGTTACAATGAATAGATTGCTTAGTCCTTCTTTACACAGAGGTCAACAAGTACTAAATAGATATGAAGAATCACATAAAGGTCATGTATTCAGGTTGTCACATTTCAGGGTTGTTGTTTTTTTCTTTTTGTATAAAATGAATCACAGTTAATTTTTATTTCAGTACATATTTTATGTAAGCATTTGAGTATGTTTTCTACCAAATTCCTGGGTATAATTGACTAATGCTTTCACATTTGTTGTCAAAGATCTTCGGGGGTTACATCAGAAATGATTCTATGTCTCTCATAGTCTTAATTATTTTATATCTTCTTTATACTCTAAATTTTCTCATACATTTTTAGTGGCTTGAGGCTTATGCTCAAATTTATCCTTTTAAGATGTTTGTGAAACAAAATCAACTAAAAGCTAAACATATTGAACTCTCAAAATGCAGCCATTGGATTTAGGTGAATTTGTTTATGCCCATGTGTGACAAGAGTGTTTTGAGAGCCCCCAAAGTCAACATGTTTTCTCTACACATTTGAGAGAAATTAATTTTCCAGAGAAAATGTCCATACTCAATATTTGTTCCCTGGTTTTCTTTACATGGATATAGCTCCAGGTACCCTTATTTTGAGAAGCAGGGAAGCAAATAAATCAGACAGTCCATGAAACAAAGGCAATTCAATTAACATGCATAGCCTTTTTCTGATTCTGAGATCTGAGAGATATTTCTCTGGGGATCTGTCATAGGAAGAGCAGCCTGTAGCATAAAAGCAGCAAATGCCTCAGGGATGTTTCTTATACTATCCTGCGTCACGTGATGATGGCATCTCGCCAAAATGCAATTCTGTAAATGCTCTTGTATTAGGAGGTGGTAAAATTATGTGGTCTGGGCTGCTGGTACACTTACACTCAGAATTAATTTACGGATAGCTATTAGAGCATTTAGAGATATGAGTGCAATGCTTACCATTTAGAAAATTTCCCATAAATATTGTGCCTCTCAACTTGCTTTTCATAAATATTGAGCTAGAGCAGGTTTGAGGTTATACATCCTGACAAGCAATTGGATTGCAACCATTCTATATTGATGATTCAGCATAGAATCATCAATATAGAATGGTTCGTTCATGGTCAGCTGATCTGGAGGAAAGAATAAATGTGACTTGTGAAAGCTGAGGTATCTGAGAGGGAAGTATGTCATGATAAGAAAAACAACAACAACATAAAAAACAACCACCATAACACTGCACAGAGGTTGTCTAAGCAAATACAAAAGGACAAGTGTACCTCTCTCCCCCCCAAAAAAAATTATAAAATACAGAAATCTATTTTCAATATTTTTAAATTTTCAATTTAATTCCAGTGTAGTTAATATATAGTGTTATGTTAGTGATTCAACAATTTCATACATTACTCAATGCTCATCAAGATAAATGTCCTCCTAATCCACATCACCTCTTTACCATCCTCTTACACATGTCTCCTCTGGTAACCATATGTTTTTCTCTATAGTTAAGAGAGTTTTTTGGTTTGTCTTATTCTTCCTTTGTTCTCTTGTTTCCTTAAATCCACATAGGAGTAACATCAGATGGTATTTGTCTTTCCCTGTCTGACTGATTCTGCTTAGCATTAAGGTGGAGAGCATTCACGTCATTGCAAATGGCAAGATATCATTCTTTTTCATGACTGAGTAATATTCCATTATGTCATGTATTATATAATATACTATACACAATTAAAGTAATATACATTATACTATACACCACTTCTTTATCCATTCATCTGTAGATCTACACTTCCATAATTAGGCTATTGTAAATAATGCTGCAACAAACATGGGGTGTATATAGCCTTTCAATTAGTGCTTTTGTATTCTTTGGGTAAATACCCAGTAGTAATGACCATACCAAGATCACAATAAGCACAGAACATCTACCCCTAAATCAAACACATTGTACATTTTTTTAAATACTGGAATATTGTTTTAGAGGATAAAAAAGACCCTTAAAATCAGAAAATTTCACAAAAACATCCAGCTTCCATAATATGTTAGAAAATATAGTTTAGAAAAACAATTCTAGTTTCTTTAATTATTAAAAAATATGGCCATACTACATTCACAATCTTTCATGACAGCATTTTGCTGGAGGTACACGTGGGAGGTTTCATTTAGATGATGCATGGTGGATTATGAGCCCTGGTAGATACTTGCTTTCATGGCTTCCACCAAAAACATAGCTTAATAAAGGCAAGCTAGGAAAATTTTTTAATATTTGATTTGATGTATACCATGCATACAACAAATTGCACATAAAATGCATTTATCCATTTTACTGTTGATACACATTTTAATTGATTCCAGGATTTGTCTGTAAATAATGAAGCCACGATAATCATTAGTGTGAATGTCTGTTAATGGTATATGACCTCATTTCCATTCGGTAGATTGCTGGAAATGACACCAGTGTTAGAATATGCGTATGTTCAGTTTAGAGGACACTGGCATATTTCCGAAAGAAGTTTGCTAGCAGTGTTTGAGAGCTTGTTTCTCATTTGTTAGTGACAATTTTCTTCTATATTGATTTTTAGTCTATTCCTATAGGTGTATGAGGGGATTTCATTTTGATTTTCATTTGAAAATCACTGACAGCAAATAACACAAAGTCCTTTCTTATATGATTATGAAGAATGTAGGCATCATTTTCACTGAATTACCAGTTCAAAACTATTATATATCATTACATATTATATGATATATGAAAATTACTTGAGGAACAAAAGTCTTTAATTTTAATGACATCAAATTTATTTTTTATTAAAATTTTTAATGTTTATATATTTTTGAGAGAGAGAGAGAGACAGTACAAGCTGGGGAGGGGCAGAGAGAGAGGGAGACAGAATCCAAAGCAGGCTCTAGGCTCTGAGCTGTCAGCACAGAGCCTGATGTGGAGCTGTGTCCCACGAACTGTGAGATCATGACCTAAACTGAAGTCGGACGCTTACCTGACTGAGTCACCCAGGTGCCTCTTATTTATTTATTTATTAAATAAAATGTTCATGTGTGTTTAGTGTGATTTCATGTCCTTTGATAAATCTGTGCTTATCTCAGGGATATGAAGGTACTCTGTAACGTTATCATTAATATGTTTTATGGTTTTACTTTTCACATTCAGGGCAGTAGTCCATTTGGAATTGATATTTATTTATGCTGTAAGGTATTTTGCAATATCTTTTTTCTTCTATGTATCAGTTTAATCCAGCACCATTTAATAAAAAGACCATTCTTTCTCCAGCCACATGTCAGAGACAGCCTGTTAAATCCAGTGACCATATTTGTGTTGAAATGTATCAGTAATCTATTTTTTCCAATTTTTGTTTTTTTGCTCTTCTGTCACATATACCAATTTGTTTTATCTATTATGACATTATAATGAATCTTGATGTCTGATGATATATGCTTTCCAATTTTTATCTTCTTTAAGCTTATGTGGGTTCATCGTGGTACTTTCATTTTTCATCCAATTTGAAGAATCAGCTTTCAATATTGACAAAGATTTTTTTATTGGGATTTTTATTAGGATTACATTTGGCAACACATGAGATGTTTAGCTATATTGAGCCATACAATTCTTGAACATGGTATATATTTCCATTTAATTAGGCCATCTTTAATTTGGTACTTTTTGGAGTAACATAATTGTAGATGTATTCCTAGGTATTTGATGTTTTCTGTTGTTTTTACAAGTGATTTCTTTTTAAATTGTATGCTTTAATTATTTGAGACTACAGTGACTTCGTTTTATTCAGTGAGCTGTTAAATTCATTTATTATATTTAATATCTTATCTGCAGGTTCTTTTTAATGTTCTACATTAAGGGACAGCAAATAAAATATCTTCATTTTCTTCTTCAGACAATTTCAATTTTGTTTATTTTTCTTTTCTTACTAAAATTCTAGAACTTTGGTCAAACTTGAATGGAAGTGGCAAAGATGAATATTTTTATCTTATTCTTCATTTCAGAGGGAAAACATTAAAAATTTCACCATTAGGTATAAACTTCACTGCTGCTTGTTTTAAGATATATTTATGAGAGGCGCCTGGGTGGCTTAGTCGGTTAAGCATCCGACTTTCGCTTAGATCATGATCTCGTGGTTCGTGGGTTCGAGCCCCGCGTCGGGCTTTGTGCTGACTGCCAGCTCAGAGCCTGGAGCCTGTTTCAGAGTCTGTGACTTCCTCTCTCTCTGACCCTCCCCTGCTCACGCTATCTCTCTCTCTTTCTCTCTCCTAGAAATAAATGAAAAACATTAAAAAAATGTATATTTATGAGATTTATATTTTGACAGGGGTTTTGTCCTTGATGTGTATTGTGTTTTATCAGATGCTTTTTGTGTTTCTAATTGAAATCATCATGTAATTTTTCTTTTTCACTCTGTTAAAGAAATAATTGAATTTTGAAAGTTATGCCAACCTTGTAGTCCTGAACTAAATTACACATGGTCAAATTTCAGACCGTGTTTCAGATTTTCCTTTTTACATACTGCCAGATTCAATTTATTGATATTTTAAGATATGTGCATATATGCTTATGAGAGAAATTTTAAAAACCTCCTTCTTCCTTGGAAAGCCTTGTCAGGTATTAATAATGCCAATAGTAATACATGTCAACATTAGTATCATAATCCTGTGGGACTCATAAAACAAATTCTTAAGTAATTATGATTTCTTCCCCTGTGTTGGTATTGTCTTTTTCATAAATCCATTGATGAAGCATGTCGTCAAAGCATTTTCTTTGCAGAAAAGTCTGACATAATTCAATTTCTTTCTCAGATAGAGGATTTTCAGATTTTCTTTCTCCTTCTTTAAGCATTATTTGATTTTCAAGGAGTTTAAATTTCATCTATATTTTCAAATTCAATTGAATAAACTTTCCCTAATATTATCTTACTTTCTTTTTAATATCAATAAGATCTGTAGTGATGCCCCTTTTCCATTCTATTCCATTCCATATCCTCTCTCTCCCCCTATTTCTGCCTCCTTCCCTGAGTTTTTAGGGTATTATCAATTCTGAGAATATATACCAATTTTTTCTATTCTATATCTTTTCTAATATATACCTCCCTATTTCATCGCTTTCTTTTCTAAAAAGTTTCTGTTCTTATCTTTGTTGTTTCCTTCTTTCCCCTTTATTTGGCTTTAATTTACTAGGTTTATTCTTTTTAACTTCCTGAGTCATTGATTTGTAGCCTTTTTGAAAAGCTTATGCATTTAAAGATATAATTTTCATCTAAGCACTGCTATAGATGCAATTTGTATATCCTGCATTATGTTTAGAAACATTCTATTAAAATATTTCTTAAAATATCATTCTTTTACTATGAGTTGTTTAGAAGTGTTCTGATGAATATTTGAGAATTCTATAGTTCTTATCTGTGTTGCTGTATTCAACTTTAATTTCTTTTGTCAGAGAATATACTTTGTATAATGTCAATTCTTCAAAATTTACCAAGGAGCTTGAGTTGAGATTTACTTTATGGCTCATACATAATGTTTGTAACAATTGTCTCATGTACAATTAAAAATAATGTGCCCTACATAGTTGTTGACTGTATATAAGTTGGATTTCTTCATATGAAATTTAAATATTTAAATTATTTATTTTCTAATTTTTGTGTAAAACTACACAAAAAATTCACTGTCTTTACCATTTTTATGTATACAGTTCAGTGAAATTAAGTACATTTATATTTTTTGTGTAACCCTCAATACCATCCATTTTGAGAACTTTTTTCATCTTGAAAAACTGAAACTCTATATACATTAAACAATAACTCACCATTCCCTTTTCCCCTGTCCCTGGTAACCTCCATTCTACTTTATATCTTTATGAATTTAACTACTATCAGTACCTTATGTAAGTGGAATGAAACATTATTTATCTATTTGTGATTGGCTTATTTCACTTAGTATAATGTTCTCAGGTTCATCAATGTTGTAACCTATGACAGAATTTCCTAACTTTTTAAGGTTGAATAATATCTTACTGTATGAATCTGCTATATTTTGCTAACCTATTTATCCATTAGTGGACACTTGTATTGCTTCCATGTTGTAGCTATTGGTAATTAATGCTGCTATGATGCATTGGGGTTTACAAATATCTCTTCAAGACTCTGCTTGAAACATTTTGAGGATACACCCAGACCTGGAATTGCTGGACCATATGATAATTCTATTTTTAATTTTTTGAGGAAGTGCCGTACTGTTTTTCAAGTGGCTGGATCATTTTACACCCCATCGATATCTCACAAATGTCCCAATTTCTCTACATCCTCACCAATGCTTGTTATTTTCTGACTTGGGGAGGTACTATGATTGTAGCAACTCTAATAGTTGTGAATGGTATATCACTGTGGTGTTTCATTTAAATTCCGTTCTCAATTTCTTATGCATATATTCTTTAACTATTTTCCTTGTGGTTACCAAGGAGCTTACATTTTAAATTATTATTTTATTATTTTTTAATGTTTATTTATTTTTGAGAGACAGAAAGTGACAGAGCGCAAGCCAGGGGGGCAGTGAGGGAGACACAGAATCCAAAGCAGGCTCCAGGCTCTGAGCTGTCTGCACAGAGCTCGACAGGGGTCTCAAACCCATGAACCGGGAGATCATGACCTGAGCCTAAGTCAGACATTTAACCAACTGGGCCACCCAGGAGCCACTAGTCACTTCTTACTTTAGTGTGTTTGTCCCAACCTTGGGAATCTCTGTCTCTTGCCTTGTACAGAGAAGTCAATTGTCTTATGGAAAAGTAGCTGCAGAGTAGTTTACTTTTCTCCAAAGAAATACCTTCTGCAGCATTTTGTGCCTTTAATTTTTCATGTCCCAGCATGGCTACAATAGCACTTGAATCAAGACAGATACTAGCTTTGAGTAAACCTATTGACATTTATGACCAAACCACAAAAGCCATGCAGTGTCATTTCCTTTGGAGTTTATTGATCAAGGCATTTCAGTAGATCCATCCAGTTTATGGGAAAGGAAACATAGATCTACCTTTCAATGGAAAAGTAGGAGTTAGGTTAAAAACGGGTGCAGCTACCTTTCAAAATTACATTCTGCAATATCTAGGTTATTAGGATCATTAGTTGGCTGCATAATGATCCCCAGATAGCTCGTAAACACCATTTCTGAGTGTTCCTGTGTGTATGGAAAGGAGATTAGCATCAGTAGACTTAGTAAAGAAGATTGTCTTCACCAGTGTGAGTGAGCATCTTACACACCCCTGAGTGCTTGAACAAAACAAAAAGGTGGAAGAAGGGTGAATTTTCTCTCTCTGCTAGAGCTGTCTATATTCTCCTGCCTTCATAGATCGGTGCTCCTCGTTCTTAAGGCTTCAGACTCAGACCAGCACTTATGCCATCAGCCTATCAGACTTGAACTGAACTATACCACTGGCCTTCCTAGTTCTTCAGTTTGCAGATGGCAAATCATAAGACTTCTCAGTGTCCATCTTTGTGTACCCAATTCCTATAATAAATCTTTCTATAGCTGTATCTATTTATATCCATAGCTATTGGCTACCTGGAATATGATCTTTCTACACAGATCAAATAAAACCTGACTTACCAATTGAGAATATATCACTTTAAAATAGAAGTAAAAACACAAGTTTCCAAATTTTAATTTTAAAGCTCACATCAAGGTAAAGCAACAGTAAAATATATGTGGCAACAGGATTCCCTTTGGCTTTAGGGAGACTATAATTCACCAAAATGTTTATATCCCTGAGATGATTTATTTGTACTATGCCTCTGAATTTTCCCTTCTGTCTGGAAAAATAGTTCCTCTTGTTGACAAATAAAAGGAATCATAGCCAGAGCTAATAAATCTTAGTTAATGGCTCTGAGTAGATATTAGCTGTAGATTATGCCTTGTCACAATGCCATTAGCCCAGTTATATCTTGCTACTTAGGGAAAAGCTTTTGGTTGGAAATTTCTATCCTCAGAAGCCAATGGACTTATATATGTGATGTTATCTAGTCTTTTGTGAATGTGTGTGTGTGTGTGTGTGTGTGTGTGTGTGTGTGGCTTAAATTGTAGAATTTCATCCATTACTCTCCGTACCCCATCAGAATAATGAGAGAGAAATAGTCATTATGAAGTGAGAATGATGTTTCAGGAATCAAAATCTACATTATACCTTCAAATCATCAACCCCCTTCTCACTTAGGCCTCTTCTCCTCTCCACCTTTCTGTACTTTTCCTTCAGGGTTGCCTTTGAGATTGACTATTTCTTCCTTCTTCCATTTATTTTCCAATTCTACAAAGTTTATATGACCCTCCTACCCCTCATATAATCCTCTTTACTTTTTTTTGAAATCCTGATGGTATTTGTTTTCTGTAAAAAAAAAAAAACAAAAAAAAACAGCTGTCATGTGATTTAGGCTAATGCTATAATAAAAACTTTCACCTGTAAGGTTTACTTGTAGCAGGGTTTATAGGTAAACTAGTTTCTTGTTACACATTATTCCATTTAATTTAATTTTTTTAAGTTTATTTATTTATTTTGAGAGAGAGACAGAAAGACAGACAGCACACAAGCAGGGGAGGAGCAGAGAAAGGGAGAGAATCCCAAGCTGGTTCTGCACTGTCAGCTCAAAGCCCAATCCAGGGCTTGAGCTCATGAACCATGAGATTATGACCTGAGATGAAATCAAGAGTTGGGCACTCAACTGACTGAGCCACCCAGGTGCCCTTCATTAAACTATTTTAACATAGATTTTGTGATCCAAATGTAAATATAAAAATTCCAAATGGTAGTTTTCTATACCCTTGGAATAAAAATGGTTATCCAGATGGTAAAGATTAAAAGGTTCATCTGGCTAGCAAGAGACTTGGAAAGAATAGCCTAAAATCTAAGAGGTGACAGTGCTTAGATCTAACACATGACTGAGAATAGTGCCTGCTCCTGGTAGCCAGACTGGAAAACCATGATCCACAAGACAGTGGGGAGCATTACACAGTGGGGTGCCTCTGTAGTCAAGAATAATCATCCCTAGACTGACATTGCTTTAGTTTTGCCAAAAAAGAAATCACGAAAACAATATCTAAAAGAATCAAACTACTTCTAAGTAACTTAAGCTCAATATTTTTAGGCATACCAAACACCCAGCACTCCAGCAAGGTAAGATTTACAATGTCTGGTATCCAGCTAAAGTTTACCAGGCGTACTAGGAAAATAAGATCAATAATGAGAGGACAAATTAGTCTATTTAACCCAGTGTGGATATTGGAATTCACTGTGAAATACATTAAACCAGTTAATAAAAATGATTTCCACTTCTGGTTTCAAGTCCAATATGTAAAGACCTTGGAAGTTGCCTTTCACATCCTTAGAACAAGCAAAAACTGAACAAACTGATTATTACTGATTTTTCTTGAAACGTACAGAGGTGAAGTAGCAGGATAAGCTACCGTCCAAAATTCTGAAGAGGATGGCAAATATGGAACCCAGCTGAGTTCATCTTACCTGAGCAGAAGTCGCTGGAGCAATAAACAGGTAGGAAATCTTAATGATAATTTTGTCAAATTTACGATAAACCAGGGTGAGAAACTCTTAGGGGCTGCCGCCTTAGGGAGCCACCAGACTTCCAATGGTCTTCGGCTCCAAGTAAAACACAATTTCTCACTGTGAAGAGCCAGGAAGAATCCCCATGGCTCTGGCAGGAGGAGGGAAAAGTAACCAAGTTGAATTATGCCTACACTGTTGTCCTCAGCATAGACTTCTTTAGAAGTCTGTTCTAAAGAAAACATTAGCCATCTCCAGCCCCACTAGTCTTCCTGACTCACACTTGTGGAGGACACAGGACACAGGACCTCTATAGACTGACATGTACACATAACAGAGTTTTACCTCTCCCACACCTTAGCGCCATTTCCACAGGCTTCTAGTATAATAGAATAATAGTGGATTACAGGCAGAAGAGAAATTATGCTGGGTAGAGTTAGCCATCTGTGCAAAGGAATAAAAAGCACCAGAAATGGTAACTACACACTTAATTTGTTTCTTATCATTTAAATGGACTCTAAAAAAAACACAAAAAATAAAAACATGGGGGCGCCTGGGTGGCTCAGTGAGTTAAGCATCTGACTTTGGCTGAGGTCATGATTTTGCATGAGTATGAGCCCCTCATTGGGCTCTGTGCTGACAGATCAGAGTGTGGAGCTTTGGGGATCTGGGAGCCTGTCTCCCTCTCCCTCTGCTCATGTCCTGTCTGTCTTTCTGTCTCAAAAATAGATAAACATTAAACAATTAAAAAAATAACCATGGAATGTGGAACGTAAAACATATGTAAAAAATAAACATAAGGCAATAATAGTACAGAAGTCTGCATGGGAGAAATAAAAATAAACTATTTTAAGACACTTACAGTGTAGATGAAATATGATATCACTTGAAAGTAGACTGGTAATTTAAATGTGTATACTATAAAACATAAAATAAGAACTAAAATAGTAAAGACTAGGATCAAACTCACTAACGAAGTAGATGAAATGAAAAACTAAAAAAATATTCAATTAATGCAAAAGAAGACAAAGAAGGAAGGGAGACAAAAAAGAGATGGAGCCAACAAAATGTATAGTAAACAATACATTTGAGCATAACTATAATATGAATATATTAACTATAAGTAGCTAATTAAAAGATCAAGATTTATATGCTTGATAAAAGTGTAAAGCCAAACTATGCACTGCTTACTAAAAAGAAATCTTACTACACCTGGGTGGCTCAATCGGTTAAATGTCCAATTTCGGCTCATGTCATGATCTCACAGTTGGTTAGTTTGAGCCCTACTATTGCCTATTTCAGATTCTGTGTGTCTCTCTCCCCCTCTTTCACTTGCACTCTTTCTCTCTGTCTCTCAAAAATGAATATAAAGTAAAAACTTTTAAAAAATTAAAAATAAACACTTAAAAGAAAAATGTTAGAACTAAAACATAAGAAAAGTACACATCATGATAAAGCTAATCAACAGAAAACTTGAGTGTGTACATTAATATCAGATACATTAGATATTAGAATAAAGAATATGCATAAGGACAAAGAAAGTAATTTTAGAACAATAAAATTTGATTATTTAAGAGGACTTCTTTAAAAATCTATTTATGTACCTAATAATAAACCTCAAAACATAAAGATGCAAAATAATAGAAATAGACAAGTACACAAGTCAGTATTTGTAACTGGAGATTTCAGTAACCCTCTATCAGCAATAAAGCAAATATTTAGAATGTCAATAAAAATTTAGAATATTTCAATGGTATTATAAAGCAATTTGACCTAATCGACATTTATGAATATCAGAATACTCATTTGCTTTTAAGTACATATGGAATATCTACCTAGGATATATTTTAGACCATTAATCATATCTCAATAAATTTAAAAGGATCCAATTTTTACAAAATATGTTGACTGGCCTGTATGGGACTAAGTTATTAATCAATAAGAGGAAGACATTCTAAATATTTGGAAGTTCAATAATAGGCAAGCAAGTAACAAATGGATGAATAAGAAACCCAAAGGAAAAGGAAAAGGCACTTTAATGAAAATGAAAACAAAATATTTGTGGGATGCCACTTAAATATTATTTACAAAAAAATTATAGCATTACAGGCCCATATTAGAAAAATAAAGTCTCAAAACAATGACCTCACTTTTCAAGAGAACAATTAATTAAAGAGAAACAGTTAAACCCAGAGTAGGTACAGGAAAGGGAATAATAAAGATCAGCGAATAAATTAGTGATATCAAACACTAGAAAAAAATAGGAAAATATTAACGAAGCCAATTGGCTCTTTGAAGAAACCAATAAAATTGATAAACCTCTTACCAAACTGATCAGGAAAAAGGTGACAAAAAGAACCAATGTCAATGCTATGCCCAGATCACGATCTCCCCAAAATCCCAAGACCACCAAGGAGTCCGAGTCACGTATGCAAGAACAAAGGGCGTTTATTCGGGCTTAAGCTCGGGCTCCCAGACCTCACCAATGCAATGGATCCGTGCTGAGAGCCCCCAACAAAGGAGGAGTAGGGTTTTTATTAACTCTAGGGCGGGGAAAGGGGTGATGGGCAGAGACTACAATGTGATAGGACAGGGTGATGGCAGAGGTTGTTACGGCGCGGAGGGATTGGTGAGTTTAGAGCAAGGTGGGCCAGAATAGTGGCCGGAACGTCCGGTACCTCCCAAACTCCAGTGATTGGTTCGGACACAGGTAAGGGCGGTGGCTCAAGCCTGCTGAGTCAGGCCTCAGAGACTTGGGTTTTCTAATCTCTGCGGCCTTCTGAAGCCTGTCATGGCGCTGGTTTGGTTCTTCAGTCAAGAATCAAAGAGGTCACATCATTACATAAACTACAGATTTTTAAAGCATAGTAAGAAATTATTGTGAATAATTCTATACTATTAAATTTGAAACTATAACTGAAATGGCCAAATTCCTTAAAAAACACAAACTACAAATGTTCATTTAAAGAATAAATGAATATTATGAGTAGCACCATATCTTAAAGAAGTTGAATTTATAAGTAAAAAATCTTCCCTAAGATTCCCAAAGAAACCCTAAGGCCCAGATGTCTTCACTGGATAATTCTATATAACATCTCAGATAGAAATAATAAATATTCCACACAAATTTATCTAGATAATTAAAGAGAAGCAAAATAATTTCTAACTCATTATATGATACTAATATTACTTTGATACTAAGACTAGTATCAAAGACTAGGAAAAAAATGTTAGGAGAAAAAGAACCTACAAGGTGATATCCTTCAAGAATATAGATGCTAATATTCCATATGAGAGTTGAGCAAGTGGAATCCAATGATACATAAATATAATAAAACATCATGATGAAGTAAGATTTATCCAAGAAATTCGTGATTCATTTAACACCCAAAAATTAAACAATGTAATATTAGAACACAACCGCACTCATTAACTTATGTATTGTCTCTACCTTCTTTCACACTACAATGGTGGACTTGAGCAGCTGGGAAGAAATATTATGGCCTGCAAAGGCTAATATCTCATATATGGTCCTGTCACGGATAGGTCTATGTTGAGACTCTGAAAATCTACGAGAAGGCTACTAGAACTAATAAGTGAATTTAGCAAAGTAGCTGGATACAAGATCAACACACACAAATTTCTATATATTGGGGCACCTGGGTGGCTTAGTCGGTTGTGTCCAACTTCAGCTCAGGTCATGATCTTGCAGTCAGTGAGTTCGAGCCCCACATAGGGCTCCATGCTGACAGCTCAGAGCCTGGAGCCTGCTTTGGATTCTGTGTCTCCTTCTCTCTCTGCCCATCCCCTACTCACACTCTGACACTCTCTCTCTCTCTCTCTCTCAAAAATAAATAAACATTAAAATTTTTTAAATTTCCATATATCATCAAAAAAACATTGGGAATTGAGGGACACCTAGGTGTCTCAGTTAGTGAAGCATCTGACTCTTAATTTCCACTCAGGTCATGATCTCAGCATTTGTGGGATTGAGCCCCACATCCGGCTCTAAGTGGCAGCTTGGAGCCTGCTTGGGATTCTCTCTCCCTCTCTCTGTCCCTCCTTTGCTAGTGCTCTCTCTCTCTCAAAACTAAATAAGTAAACTTTAAAAAAAATGGTAAATTAGAATTTTAAATGTAATGGAATTTTAAACATGAAAGTATGAACAATTTAGGAATATTTCTGATAAGAAAAGATGTGAAAAACCTGTAGACCAAAAGTAGCAAAACAATTTTGTGATGTATTAAGAAGACCTAAATAAATGGAGAAAGTACTATATTAATGGTTTTGTAAATACTGAATGTTGCTATGATGGCTACTCTCTAAACTGATTCTTAGCTTCAATGAAAATCTAATCAAAACCAAAAGAGGCTTTTTTGTTTGTTTGTTTGTTTGTTTGTTTAAAACTTGACACATTGGTTGTAAAATTTATACGGGTATACAAAGGAGTTCGAAATGCCAGATAACTTTGAAGAAGAACAAAGTTGGTTTGTTGGGAAAAGATTTTAATATATAGAGAGAGCTTCACATTCTACTTTGCCCATAGTTATTTTTAGTGGTGTCTACGTGACAGCCTTGGGTAATTTAAATAAAGCCAACATGACTGAGCCTTGCACTAGTCAGGAATTACTTCTCTGGAATATTGCGCACGAAGGTCAAAGCCGTCAGCTATTGGGGTGTACTTAATACAGCTGGCCCAAGAGGAAAAGCAGTGCTAAATAGACATAAACCCAAAAGTACCCAATACTTGCGCATACCGCTGAATATAGAATAAGAGTTATTCAGAAAAAAAGAAGAGCAAATGTTATCTAAAGTCCACCGGTTCAAGAAAAAGATGAAACTTTGGGGCGCCTGGGTGGCTCAGTTGATTAAGCATCCGACTTCGGTTCAGGTCATAATTTCATGGTTTGTGGGTTCAAGCCCTGCATTGGGCTCTGTGCTCGCAGCTAGCTCAGAGCTTGGGGCCTGTTTCGGATTCTGTGTCTCCCTCCCTCTCTGACCCTCCCCTGCTCACGCTGTCTCTCTCTCTCTCCTAGAAATAAATAAAACATTAAAAAAAATTTTTTTTTAAAATAAATAAATAAATAAAACATTTTAAAAATTTTTTTAAAAAAAGAAAGAAAAAGATGAAACTTTAAACAAATATTTAGAATTTTAAACAAATGGAGCATACAAAGAGGAGAAGATTGGCAAAAATACAAATATAACTCAAACTGTAAATTTGGATTGTTCACAGGACACAGACTTGAAAGGGTATGTATAAAGAAGAGTGAGAAAAAAACTTTTTTTTCTGCAATGTTATTTACAGAGAGTAGCTTTGCTAACTTCATCAATTAAAAAAAAAAGAAATTGGTTGTATTCTATTAACACCAGTGCCAGAAGACTAACATAATTATTCTGCCTTCCTCCTTATGTAGAAAAAGGGACGGATTTTCATCCACATTTTGATGCATACAACAGATTTCATAGACTAAGGAAGATGCAACTTGGTCAGTGCCTGTTTGGGGAATTTGTTACTGTTCTGGAACAATGTTTATTTGAGTTATGAACTTTACCCTCGAAATGCTGGCTGCCAGGAAGTTTGCCTCTGGAGATCAAGTCCTAACTTTTTCTGCATGTTGGCAATGACAGCAGAAACACTAACAATAACAAAAGTAGGTCATTTTTGTGAGGGTTATGTCTAGATAGTGAGTGCAGAAAATATGAAGGAGGTTATGGAATATTGATATAAAGAACAACCTCAACTCCGTGTTTGAAAAAGCAGTTCTGGAAAATTAGAGCTGTCAGGGTAAATGAATTGTCCAACAAATGAAAAACAGTTGCACATGAAACATGAACTAGCAAATAAATTTCACCAATCTCTTTGACAGTTTTAATAGAGCCATCAATTTACATTTGTGACATAGTATTATACAAAGTAAGTAAAACAGACATGACCATATATTTGATGAACAATCGGAGACAGAAAATTCTCCTTTCTATAGAATACATTTTTCTGGATACATAATTTATCGTTTCACATTTATCTTGGCATCATCAGAATATATAAGATATTTTATACATCTGGGGTTTCAGGTATGTTACCAATACATTTTGATTTGCGGATAGATACTGATGGTTAGCATTTTTATGACCATGTCTCATTCATCTTTGCTTTGCAAATTACCCCATTCTACTTTGAAAAGGTTCCCAAGCACATTCCTCCCCCAACCCCCTGCCCAGCAGAATGATAAAACGGAGTCAAAACTGAGTCAAAACTGATGTATTAGGAGTGTGACCTAAAACTATTCATTTAGAAAATTAAATTAAAAGTCCTAATTTGATTTGGCCCAATCCTAAGAAAAATTTTATATATAACCCCAGTTTTTCCTCTCATCATATATTTTACTTCTCCATAAGTGTTTCTTCTCTTTCTGAAAAACCTAAACCATGAATAGTCACATCGTCAAACCTACTCTTAGGAATTACCTGATATCAATTTTTTACTAAATATATATTTAGTTAATTATTATCCTCTTATAGTGTTTGTTTTTTTTAAATTTTTTAAATGTTTTATTTATTTCTGAGAGAGAGAGAGAGACCGCAGGGGAGGGTCAGAGAGAGAGGGAGACACAGAATCCGAAGCAGGCTCCAGGCTCTGAGTTGTCAGCACAGAGCCCCATGCGGGGCTCAAACCCACAANCACATCGTCAAACCTACTCTTAGGAATTACCTGATATCAATTTTTTACTAAATATATATTTAATTATTATCCTCTTATAGTGTTTGTTTTTTTAAATTTTTTAAATGTTTTGTTTATTTCTGAGAGAGAGAGAGAGACCGCAGGGGAGGGTCAGAGAGAGAGGGAGACACAGAATCCGAAGCAGGCTCCAGGCTCTGAGTTGTCAGCACAGAGCCCCATGCGGGGCTCAAACCCACAAATCATGGGATCATGACCTGAGCTGAAGTCAGATGCTTAACTGACTGAGCCACCCAGGCACCCCTCTCTTATAGAATTTATTGTAATTGCATATTGAAATATGTCATCTTTCTCTCTGATATTTACAGTTTTGCTCTTATTAGTAATGTAAAATCTTAAAACACAAGACCCTGGAGAGCAAATGAAGACATAGGGCAATGATAGGGGCATTATTATTTTGTAAAGACAAATCAGATTGTTAGAACTTTCTTGTTTCCTTATCATTTCTGCCCACTAGAGTTAGTTTCGATTATTGGAGCCATGCATGACTCAAAACAAGTTACACTCTAAATGATATTTTTAAAAAGCTGCCTTATTTTGTAAGGCCACAAGTCTAAATGTCCAAACCAAACTGACTCCATGACAGGCTTTGAGTTTCCCCTCTGAACTAGAAGGCCTGAGTTTCAGCTTTCCTGAAACTATCAGGCAGTTACACATTGCCCAAGGCAGGAGAAACCACCCATGCAACACCCAATCAGGAAAGTCCAGCGACCACCCTCCACATTACTAAGGGAGAGGCCTGGAGTTAGAAACTATAGATAGGACACTGTTACCTAATGTTAAAGTTAACCTGTTAGTCGCCGAAAAAGACCCTAGGCTCGCTCTGTGATTGGTTGAATGTAAAGGTACTCTAAATGTTGTAATTGGATCCCACCAAAAGTAACGAATACTCTAGACAATGTGTGTGGTCAAACCCGCTGTCAATGATGTTGAATTATTATGATTGGATCACTGTTCCCATGTCACAATTTCTGTAACTCCCCCGTCTCAAACCCCATAAAAACCCTACTCTGCCCTTGTTCAAGGCTCTCAGCACAGATCCATATGCTAGTGAAGTCTGGGAGTCCGAGCTTCAGGCCGTAATAAAGCCCTTTGCTTTTGCATACGTGACTCGGACTCCTTGGTGGTCTTGGGATTCTGGGGAGATCGCGATCTGGGCATAACAATTTAAAATAAATAAGTCGACTTGTGTTACACAATTGGCTACAGACCCCAAATAACAAGGAACTACAGAAGCAAAATTTCAAAGTAAGGTGAGTGATAGTCATCTGTGCTTTCAATTTAACTCTGAGAGCCTACTCTCTGACTCTCTTACTATAGATCTACATTTTCTCTTCACTCAGGACATGGGACAAACAATACAGGGAAAACATGTGCTTTGTGGCATTGCCACTTCTGTGAGTCTTTCTTGAATTGTGACGAATCCAAGAGTAATGCTACATCCTTAAACAGACCTTCTCATCCTGGTGTTTTCAGTAATTTGGTTAGCAATAAACTTCTAGATCCCATCCTTCACACACACACACACACACACACACACACACACACTAAGCCATGCAAAGAAATATGGAGTTTCTGGGTCAGGATAGCATTTTGTTTGGCATCTAATTAGTTGAGCATTGCTGGGATTCACTTTGGAAATGAAATCTCTAATTTCAGCAAGGGAGAAAGAAAAGGGAACCGAAACAAAGCAGGTCATTAACCTGGAACCAACTCTCGGATTTAATTTCTAATAACAGACTTTCGATTCAATCTAATACTAAATAAATATTCTAATAAAATGAATTTTGGCTGCCATACTCTTTACCTCCTTGACTGAGAATGTGAGCTGTCCCACACAACCTAAAGCAGAGTGGGAATAAATCAGTCACCAGAGCACAAACTTAATCTTTTGGCAGCTAAACAGGAGCCGAGGGAATGCAGGGCTGCCTTGCATAAAAATCTCCTCACATGCGCGATGGACCAAAGCAATTCACACAGAATGAATATAAATTTTCTTTTCCATTAGTATGTGGAGCTGTTTTCCCGGAATCCATACTAACCGCAGATCTCAATCGGGTTTTCACATGCCCATATGACTTATGGTCCAGTTGTCTTCCCATGGGGCAATCTGTCTAAAGATTTTCATAATCGTCCTCTTAAATTTCAGAACTCACTGTGGACATAAGTTTTAGTTTTGATATAACCTGCATAAAGTTAGAGGACCAATCTTCCTCACTGTTCTGAATACAGGATTTCTGTTGATAAAATTATACATGTTAACTTGGTGTCAGCTAAGTCAGCTTCGTTTGACTCATCAATTTACTTGACTAAATTATAAGTTCCTTCTGTACATAACATGCTGGTAGGTGAGTCCATTCCATTACTCAGTAGTTCGTTTGTTGACCTTCAGTGCAAAATGTGTTTGATTACTCCCTAAATCTATGGGACATTCTCAGCCCTTTCCTCCAGGTTACTGGGATAATTTCTTAAAAATAAACTAATCTAAATAAATAGAAAACAGGGGTGACTGGGTGGCTTAGTCGGTTAAGCGTCCGACTGTCGCTTACGTCATGATCTCTCGGTTCATGGGTTCGAGCCCTGCGTCGGGCTCTGTGCTGACTGCCAGCTCAGAGCCTGGAGCCTGTTTCAGTCTGTGACTCCCTCTCTCTCTGACCCTCCCCTGCTCACGCTGTCTCTCTCTCTCTCTCCTAGAAATAAATAAAACATTTAAAAAATAAATAAATAAATAAATAAATAGAAAACAAAAACAAACGAAATACCAAATATAGAAGAGGCAGTAACTCAAAAGATAACACAGTCATTAATAGTAATGGCTAGTAATGAAGAGATTTTTTTTTAGCACTAAGAAACAGATATTGCTTCATTAAATGAATGAAATAGTTGACTACTCATTGGGAAAGAAATATAACAATAGTCCTAGGTCCAAACACACAGTATGCATTTCAGGTAGATTAAATATATGAACACTAATAAAGTTTAAAAGTATACTATTTTTTAACATTTTTAATGTTTTATTTATTTCTTAAAGAGAGAGAGAAGTGTGAGCAGGGAGGGTCAGAGAGAGAGGGATATACAGAATCTGAAACAGGCTCCAGGCTCTGACCTATCTGTTAGCACAGAGCCAGACGCGGGGCTCGAACCCTCATACTGTGAGATCATGACCTGAGCTGAAGTCGGATGCTTAACTGACTGAACCACCCAGGTGCCCCAAAGTGTACTTTTAAAATATAATGATAAAGTATGCTTTCCATGCATAAATGGCCTTCCACTAGCGATAGAAACTATGAAGGTGACAGATATGGCATTGTATTAATTCATCATAAAGACAAAATTAATACAAAATGATAAACTGGGGTACATATTTCCAACATAGATACATTTGTAAGATTAATTCATTTAAAATGCAAAAGAGCTTAAATGATTTAAAATGCAAAAGAGCTTAGATGACTTAAAAAGAATAGAGGGTATTCAATATATGTAATTATTATATGAGATATATATGATATTATTAGAAGATATACCAGAGCTTACAATCACTAATAATAAAAGACATTTAAATTACAACAGAGTTGCAACACATATTTTAACCTATTGAATTGGCAGTGTTATTCAATTGATAATTCTTAAATGACTATTGACAATGCTTCTTATTCTTTTTAAATTTATTTTTATTTTTTAGTGTTTATTTATTTTATTGTCATCATTTTTAAATTTTTTAACATTTATTCATTTTTGAGAGACAGAGCATGAGTGAGTGAGGGGCAGAGAGAGAGAGACACAGAATCCAAAGCAGGCTCCAGACTCTGAGCTGTCAGCACAGAGCCCGACGTGGGTCTCAAATCCATAGAGCCATGACATCATGACCTGAGCCGAAGTCTCACGCTTAACCAATAGAGTTACTCAGGTGCCCTTAATGTTTATTTTTGAGGGAGAGACAGAGTGTGAGTGTGGGAGGAGCAGAGAGAGAGGGAGATAAAGAATCTGAAGGAGCTCCAGGCTCTGTGCCATCAACACAGAGCCAGATGTGGGGCTCAAACTCATGAACAGTGAGATCATGGTCTGAGCTCAAGTCTGACACTTTATCAACTGAGCCACCCAAGCACCCCAATACTTTGTATTCTTAAGGGTTTATGGAAACAAATAATGTCATATTAGTGTGGCAGCATGAAAACTGGTACAAGTTGTCTAGTTTTTAACAGTGAGCATTGAAAATGTCAGCAAATGACTCCTGAAGCAACATTAAATAAATAGTAAATTCATGAAGGATAATAATAAGCAGCTATTGAATTATGACACACATACATCCTGAATATAGGTCTGGATGTGTGCTATACACGAATGTATTCAATTAATTGAACTTAAAATATTATAAAATAACTATTTTCCTACCAACTAACTGTATGGAAAGTAGCAAACCCCATAGCTTTTCTGGTCACTTCTAAATACAAATAGTCTCTTTACGTATTAAAAATTAAGCAATGTGTAATATCATGGATTCATTCTATTATGCATTTTCATAAATTTTCTCCCCTCTCAGCTCAGTTCAGAAGTTGCCTGTTAGGAGGGGTGGTGTCCATTATTCCAAAGCTGTAATCTGGAGTCGTCTGTGTGTTGAAATAAAATTCTACTTCCTTCTTAAAGCAATTTTGAGGATTCCTCAAAGCCCTGTGACTTGCACTTCCTGAGGCCAACAACATTTCTTATGGAGGGCTACTTATGATTTTATGCTCAGCTACTGGCTTTCAGGGGTCTGCCCCTCCCCCACACGCCCACACACACTGCTGGGATCATGGTTGACCAGAAATAACTGTTTTGTTTAGGACTTTTCAAGATATTCCAAGTCTGGCACCCCTCTGAGGTGTCCACATAAAGCACCTGGGTCAAAAGCAACTTGACTAGCATCTAAGATTAGAACAAATATTAAGGGGAATGTTTAAGACAGATCTAACACACCATGTTACATATACCTCCCCCCAAAATGCAGATTCCCCTTAAAGTCAGAGAAGTCTGTTTTTCACTTAGAATCCAGCCGAGTTCTAAAGAGCCGCGGGTGAATGATGCGTCTTACTGGGGGACCTAAGCTTGACTCCGTTTCGCGGGGCACCTTTGGGACTTTCGTAGGACAATAGAAGTCGTGACACGGGAACTCTGAGAAGACGCAACAGCAGTCCCTTCACGTTTTGAACCGTCATTGAGTCTGTCAAAGAAAAGACACACCCTCAGGTCCCTCGAATGACAGTTCCCCGTAAAACTAGCTCACGTGACAAGCCCACAGTCACAGTGACTCAGTGTGCCTTTACCTGCATAGATCATTAGGGAAAGGCCCACCTGCCCGGGGACGGCGAGAGCCGGGTCCACACCCCTTACCGGACATTCGGGAAGCTGCTGGAAACGGAGCCAATATTTGACCCAAGTGCCCTTTGACGATGGTTTTTCATTACCATTTCAGTGGTGTTTTATTTCCTCCTTACTCTGAAGAAACCAGAAATTCTATTCTCTGCACAGAGGAGTAAATGTGAGTAAAATCATGAACTTTCCAAACCTTTGTGATTATTCACTTCTGGATTCAAATTATAGAAACAAAGGTCTGTTTATAAAAAGAGTATAACACACTCCTTCCATTAGGACAAAACTATGCCGTTAAGCTAACTAATTTGTACATAACAACAACAACAACAACAAAAGAAATATAAATTATTAAAATGAACTTCTGCAGCAGATAAAAAGCTATGAATAAATTGTAAGAAATTAAGAGTGATTACCAGAAACAAATATCTGAAATCTAATTATTTTAATATATACATTTTGATAAGAGAAAAATGAAACATTACCCACTTTTTTTAAATTTATAACTTACACCGTGGTAAGGAGCAGAAAAAAAATTCTAAAACAATAGATCAATCTTACTAATACAAATTGAGTATTGGAACACTGAATCTAATGGTCTAAAAGGTTATCACTCTATCAAAAAAAAAAGAGTATATTCCAGAAATGCTAGGGTCATTTAATAATAAAAAAATTATATTCAGTATAACACATAAGAGAAACATTCTTTAGAATGTTTTAACTAGATTTTTCTATTTAAATGTTGCCTGAGTAATACAATTGGATGAAGAGTGATTTTGAAATAAACGGATGAAGAGTGACTTTTAAGGTTTCTATACAGAAATTCTCTCCTCCTGAAAAGCACCAAATGACAGGTCGGTTTCAAACTCACATCTTGGAAAATATTTATTTAGCCATCATCACTTTTTAATGATTATTAAGAACTTTAGAGTATTTACATTGCAAAATCAAGTAACAAACTGGAAAACGTAATCATTTGGATCTCACACTTATTTTTGGAAAGAAGAGGAGAAAACAACCTCAGGCATAATCATAAGTTTATTATGTGTAATTTAAAATGCAAAATGCTATCTTTTGCATAATACATAGCAATACCTGGAAATTAAGTCATGACACATCAAAGAGAAAGCTTAAAAAGTCCATTTTATAGTATTCCCTCATTTCTAAAGTATATTACAAATCAGGCAGGACCGTTTAGAAATAAATTCATATTGGGATACTTGGGTGGCTCATTTGGTTGAATGTTAGACTCTTGATTTTGGTTCAGGTCATGATCTCACAGCAGTGAGATAGAGCCTCATGTTGGGCTCCTCACTAAGCATGGATCCTCCTTGGGATTCTCTCTCTCTCTCTCTCTCTCTCTCCCAACCCCCAACCCTGCCCCCAGTCCTCATGTGCTCTTGTACTCTCTCTCTCTCTAAAAAAAACAAAATTCTTAGTTACTGAAGACATTTACCTCTTCAAGAGAAGTCATAGATATAGCTGGATGTGTAATAAAGAACTGTGTTCCATTTGAGTTCACTGGTGCTGTCCCCATTTCCTTTTCTTGTCTAAATGAATCTTCTCCCTTATCTGAAGGTGGTCACTGTTTCTCTGTCTCTCATCTCTTTCTCTTTCTCTCTTCTCAATCTTGGTGCTCAGAATTGGATTAATTCTAACCTTTGACTCATGACTGCTCCTATAGTCATTAGTCAGGATTCTTTGGGGAAACAGAACCAATAGGTGATACACATAGATAGATAGATAGATAGATAGATAGATAGTAGATAGATAGATGATAGATAGATGATAGATAGACATTTATTATAAGGAATTGGCTCATGCAATTATGGAGCCTAAGAAGTCTAAACTCTGCAGCATGGGCTGGCTGACTCGAAACCCAGGAGAGCCGATGGTGCAGATGAAGGAAATTCCCTCCCGCTCTGGGAGGCCAGACTTTATGTTTTATTTGGGCCATAAGGAATGCACGTGTTAAAACTAATTATGTATTCTCAAATCCTAGCATTTTTTTCTCTATTTTGCTGACCATGCATATTTCCTTTTCTCTGAAATATATGTTTATGTCTTTGGCCATTGCTTTTTTTTCCCCATTGAGTGTTTATTTCTTTTGACTTTTAGGATATATTCTGTTGTATTTTGTTATTTTTCTGAGTTGCAAATATCTTTTCCAAATCTCTAGTTTTTCTAATTTTACTATCCTTAAAATGTTTTTAACAAAATTAATCTTCAATCTGAATATTTTATTTTATTATTTGTGTTATTTGTGTTTTAAGATTAATCATTTAGGGGCAACTGGGTGGCTCAGTAGGTTAAGTGTCCAACTTTTGTCTCATGTCATAATCTCACAGTCTAAGAGTTCAAGCCCCGCGTCGGGCTCTGTGTTGACAGCGCAGGTCCTGGAGCCTGCTTGGGTTCTGTGTCTCCACCTCTCTCTGCCCCTCCACTGTTTGTGCTGTCTCTCCCTGGCTCTCAAAAATAAATAAATGTTAAAAACATTAAGAAAATATTGGTCAGAGAATGTTGTAGCAAATGCTATAAATCAGGACTGTTGTTCTCCCACCCACCCAAGACCTAGCTTTTAAACAAGTACTAACACAATAGTGACTTTTTCCACTTATTCCCCATTAGAGTATTAATGCTATGAGTCCTGTAGCATAGAGATTCCAAAGCACCTATCCCATACAGATAAAGCAATGTTTCCAATTCCATTTATAGTGATGAGTCCCATTATTTTCTCATTGATAAACCATGTTGCAAAGCAACATTCAAAAGTCATAAAGTTTAGAGTCAACTTTCAAAAGTCACAACAATAATTATCCGGACAAATATTATAATCTCGTTGAATCAAAAGATCAATCTGTTAGGACAACTGATCTATACAATGGGAATAATTATTTATATCACTCTTTAAAATAGTAAAAAGCCTTATTTTTATTACACAATTAATACACATGTGAATGAAAACACAGTGAGTTTTTCCAAGGTAACTTAGTTTTTTCAAAGATTGTCAAAACAGTTTCTACTAAAATTATATTTTCTGTTTCTATGCTGGTTGTATAGAAATGGAAAGTACTGTATGTCTTGTTCTTTTATTTATCCTCCTGCTAAACCCACTTATTATATGAAACTATATGTTATAGTTTCAATTAGTATATAGTATATTTTTGGCTTTATATACAGGCAATTATATTATCTATAAATATGAAAAAAATGAATTATTCTTTGTATTCATTTGTTTTCTTTTATGTTTGTATATGCTGTAAACTAATAATACCTGAATGAAATTGGTGAAAGTGAGAATTTTTTTAATTTTAAAGAGGTTGTTCAAATATCTCTCTATGTATACTACTGTAGTAGTTTCTCAGTTACTTAGACCTAATTCTGAAAATGCTTATAAAGCATTGAAATTATCTATTTCTTGAAAGTTTGGCAGAACTCTTCTATAAAACAGTTTAAACCCAGAGATTTCTGAGTATAATTTTAATAACCCTTTCAATTCATAATGGTTTCAATTTATAATTCAATAAAGCATAATATAATTCAATATAAATTAGTTTAATTTATCATAGTCCTAGGATAATGAAGGATTTAGAATTTTCTATTTCATCTAAAAACTATAAAGTTATGAGCACAATTTTTTTCTTATTATTTGGGTTATATATACCATTATATTTTTTCATATATTAATTTGTGCTTTTTGAACTTTTTTTCAGCAATAATCAGAGGTTATATATTTTGTTACCTGTGTTAACTCATTTAATAATCAGAACAAACCATTTATATGGATTATTTCCTTCATTTTACAATTTAGAAAATTTCATCACAGAGTAGTGAAGTATCCATCTTCTGATTAGTAAAACTAAGATTTGAACTTAAACGATCTAACTTGGGTGTTCATCCACCACTTTATCCTGCTTTATATAGGATTTTTAAATTTTATTTATTTATCTTGAGGAAGAAAGCACAAGTGGGGGAGGGGCAGAGAGAGAGCATGCAGGTCCTGCAATATCAGCCCAGAGCCGGATGCAGGGTTCAAACTCATGAGCCATGAAATCATGACCTGGGATAAAATCAAGAGTAAGATCTTTTTTTAAAGTTTATTTATGTATTTTGAGAGGGAGAGAATGAGCACGAGTTGGGGTGGGCACCAGGGAGAGAGAGAGAATCCCAGGTAGGCTCTGCGCTATCAGCACAGAGCCCAATGTGGGACCCAACCCCGCATCACCAACTCACGAACCATGATATCATGACTTGAGCCGAAATCAAGAGTCAAATCTTAACGGAGTGAGCCACCATGGCACCCCCAGGATTTTTATCTGTGTGCGTTAGAATATTATCTTTCTCTACAGATTCATAGTGGATAGAATTGAAGCAGGTTAAAATCACTCCTTGTACTGTTAATCTAGAAGTAAAAGAGCCATGAGATACATGTGCACTTGTAGATATTTTAGCTATTTATTTTTGAAGGAATATTTAATTTTTTATTACATACCTTAAGTAAAGTACAAGTTTAATAATTATTATTTGCATCAATTTGGCAGTACTCATTTAATATTAACATTTATAATAATTATGACTTAATTTCACTAGATTATTTCTTCACACCTTCCTCCACCAATTCAATCTCTCCGTAGTATGAGTTTCTGAAACTTTTATTTTTTCAAGTATTTTCAAATTACTCCACTAATAATAATCTCTGAACTGCATTTGTGGTTGGTATGATGTAGTTGAGCATTAAATCATTCTCGAAGACATTTGTGTTTTGGTTGGCTTATATCTATCTATGTATCTAGGGTATAATTTTTGTGTAAATTTTGATATCAAGCTTAGCTTGCAGTTTTCTTTAAAATAGAGAAACATGGCTTGTTTCCGAATTTTTGTAGCTCCTTTTCCAATAGGTGCTTGTTGCAATATTGATAAATTGTAATTCAACATACAGTTTTTCACTAAAATTTGAAAATTTTATGACGATAAAATTTGCCTTCTTTAAAGGTGGGATGGCTTTTCTTTTGGAAACTGTTTTTTTTTTTTAATTCAGACTCATAGATTCTATAATCCTATCGAGTTTAATGATGGCAGTAAATAAAAGAAAGATCTTCAAAGCTAATACCACGTAAAATGTATGCACACATGTCAGAAGTTAACAAAAGTATGGTTTTCTTTAATTGTTCACAAACTTTCTCTTATTTATCTCTATCACGTCAATCTCTATAAATCGTAATATTGTTATTTTATTTGGAATTAACATTTGCTGTGCCAATATTTCTGTCCCTGTCCCCACAGACCCTTACTGGCATAAATCTAAAGAAAGCTGCCATTCTGCATTTTAGTGAGCATTACTTAAAGTAAACTTAATTTTACACTTGAAAATATCACAACCTTGAGTTGAGTGGAAAAAGGGGGAGCATATGGGTTAGGTTTAGTAGCGTAGCTTGCAGATTTATGCTGTTGTTTGTTTGTATCTGCAACTGGAAAACTAAGAACACAATGCAGAAACTTTACTCAGATAATATGCAGTTGCAATAACAGACTAGCATATACTTACAACTCACCGTCACCTCTCTGACGGCTTCTCCCTGATTTCTCCTCTTTATTATTGCCCATCGTTATACAAATCCAGTGCCTCTGCTGTGATCCCTTTTCTTCTGCCAAAACTTCATGCTACACACAAAGAATTATTTAATCACCTCCCTATAAACTTTGGAATCAAAATCTTTGCCATATCCGACACTTAATTTCATCACGAATTGTTACAAAATTGTATTTTATAGTTGGATTTTTTAAATAGAATATGTCTTACTTAAGTGGTAGACTTCCTACTTTCAGCTACTTCTAGCCATAGGATAGTTCAAACACAGAGTACGTGTTCCATAGATCGCTGTTGGTTTCTTAACTGGTTTCTCTCTCATCAAAAGCTACAGATTTTCTCATTAATCCTGATGGGATTTTAGATTGGTATTGGTGGTCTTCTATACATCGGATTATTTAATTCTTTCATCCTACAAGGAAGATCAATCAACTTGGAAAACTGGAGATGCGATGGCTTAAATGTGAAGTTATAAACTATTTTAGAGAGGGTTTGGAAATAGAACTCTTTCCAGGTTCACAGAGAAAAGCAATATTGTTCATTTATTATTGTGCTCTAATTGTGGAATGGTCTAAGCTATTGTCTACAAATTTGACATAAACATTCTAATTTTCTTTTGGTGTTTAATTAATTCTTTGGATAAAATTCTACTTCTGATTACTATCCTACACAGCCTGCTACCACCTGATAGCATTTAAGTATGGCTACTAGCTACCTAGCTGCACTTTTGTGATCAGAGGGTTGTCATGAGTCATCAACAAGGTATGGAAGGTATGACGAGGTGGCATCTTTCTCAGTAATTATTTTTAAATCAGTATTCTGTTTTCCACTAATTTTTCTCCTCCAACTCTCCAAATATTATTCCTTTTTGTGTCATAGATACCAGCCACAGCAGAAGAAACGAATTATAAGCACACAATTCCCTTTGAAATAGAATAATGTTGTATCTAAATCACCTTGAGCTCTATTTCTGAGCAATGGAAGATACTTTTATCCTGAGGAGACAAATACCACTCACATTTACTAGGAAAAAAAAATCTGAAAATATAAAATGATTTACAAAGATATGAAGACCTTGGGTAATACTGCTTCTTTACTGTACATCTTTTTCAATTCTGGCACATTTTAAAATTATAAAATGAGTCAAATATGATTCTGATACAATCTAGAAACAGATGTAATTCTTTCTATTCTTCTTTATAAACCAGCTCATATAACACTGAGAACCATGAAGGTCATTACTGGGTCTGGTGTTCCTTCAAAACACAGATTCTGAGTCCCTCCAGGGGGAAATGGCTACATAATAATGTTTCCTGAGAGAGAAGCTCAAACTTGGCTGAATTTTGCTCTTTCAGAAAGATAAATTTTGCTCTAGTTGTAAGTTATTTTTCAATTTTGCCAGCTTGCTTATAGAATTAAGGTGTACAATTCTAGCAAATGGTTTGTCCTATAATAAGAATGATTTGTATTAAAATCTCCTGATGTATCAATCAACAACATTTTCAGAGCACCCCTGGCTAACTACAGGTTAGCCAACCAGGACAAACGTTCTGCAGTCAGGAAGACTCTGATTTAGATCTCCAACACTGCCTCATGGCTGTGCTTGTTACCCCTCACCCCCACCAGCCTATTACCTCCTCTGTAAAAATAATCTAGTGTTAGCGTCTCTCTCCTAGGTTTGTTGTAAACAGTAAAAGCATGTATGTAATGCAGTCATCATTGTATTTGCTGCTTCGTAAGTGGTAAACCAATACTATTATTTCTTCAGAAAACATCATTATTGTTATTTCACTCATTTTGCAGATATTTACCGAATGCCTGCAGTGGGCAAATCACTTCTTGAGCTATTGAAGTTCCAATAGGATTGGAGTCAGACATGAAGCAATAGCCATTGCTTTCATGGAGCTTGCATACCACCATGGGAAAGAGCAATAAAGAAGACAATAATAAATAAAACGAGTTACACAGACAGTAGAGCTAAAGACGAATAAAGCAAAGAAGGATATAAAGTATGTATGTGTGGGTTGGGGGTGAAGATTTCTGGTAAGGCAGAAAAAAAGTCCACAATGGATACATTTGTAAGAGATGAGAGTGAGTCATACAGATACAGAAGATCAGTTAGGGCAGAGGGATCTAGTGCGGAAACTGAGGCAGACGTCTGCCTGTGTGTCTGAGGAAGAGTGAAAGTTGACATGAGTTGTGGGGAATAAGAAGGGAACAAAGGGGGGTTGAACTGAGTTACTTTCAGGACCCCTGATCTCAAAAGCCTCTAGTGAGTAACAGGGAGGACTCTCGCTTAATGGCGAGCCTTCAGAACAATGTGCGAAGAGGGGTAAAGTCTAACTTGAACTCTTGTGGAATCCTCTTGGCTGCTACCTAGAGAACAGACCAACACGAGTTAGGTTCTGCAGAAGGGACAGCTATCAATAGAGACAATTGGTATATATTTCAGGGGAAGCCTGGGTCTAAAAGCCCATGATGTTCATGGTCATTTTGGAGAGAAGGATGATGGGAATTGTTGACAGAAGACATGTGAGAGGTGAGAAACCAGGGATAGCAAAATGATGCCAGAGTTTTGTCCTGAGCAACCAGAATATGGGTTGCCAAATGTTTTAGGCATATTGAGTTGGAGATGCTTATTATACACCCAAGTGAGCATGCCTCTGTTATGTTTGCAACCTCTAAGAGCAATCCAAACATTCTGAGTTATCACATCCAGATCATTTATCTGGTATCATTTAACTCACTGGTTACTATAGTGACTTGTTTTAGATTTTGGCATGCTTTGCTGTTTACACATAGATTTAAAGATGTTATTTTTTAAAGGACATTTCTTCTTTTTTTTAAGCTTATTTATTTTAAGAGAAAGAGAGTGTGTGCATGAGCCAAGGAATGGAGAGAGGGAGAGAAAGAATCCCAAGCAGGCTCTGTGCTGCCAGAGTAAAGCCCTCATGAACTGTGAGGTCATTACAAGAGCCGAAATCAAGAGTCAATGTTTAACGACTGAGCTACCCAGGTGCCCCTAAAGATGTTATTTTGACTAACTCTTGTACATTTTTTTAAAATACAGGAATCTAGACATATGTGTGTGTAAACATGAATGTATGTGTGTATATATGTGTGTATATTCACACACACATAAGTGAGTGATCCACGTAGCACAATATACACAAATGATTAAGGGGATAATATATGAACACTAGAAAAAGTGTACTTAGTTTCAAGGTTATCGGTACAAAGTGGTTCCCCAATTTTTCAGAGATCCCCGTATGGCAGACACTGAACTGGGTGGCTAGGCTGGTCAGGAAATTCTTGGAAGTTGAATAACTCTCAGACATGAGGAACCATTGTTCTGTTTAGGGAACTCCAGACACCATCCACTGGCTTCTTACTATAGACTCAGAGCGGTGACTGCATATTCTTATCAGCTGGTATTGGTTTCCTATTCCTGCTACAAAAAAATTATCACCAGCACAGGCTTGTGAAACATATTATCTTATGGTTCTGTAGCTAGAAGTCTGATATGTATCTCCCAGGGATAAAATCAGGGTATTTGGCATAGCTGAGTTCTTTTCTAGAGACTCTAAGAAAGACTCCATTTCTTGCCTTCTCTAGCATCCATAGGCCACCTTCAGTCCTTGGCTGATGGCCCCATTCATCCATTTTCAAAGCCAGCAAAGTAGAGGTGAGTAGAGTTCTTCTCATGTGTATCTCTCTCCCTTCTGTGATCATATCTCTGACATGGGACATATTTTCTGCTTTTAAGAACTCTTGTGTTTACATTGGGTCCACCATGATAATCAAGATTCTTTTAACATTAATCACATCTGCAAAGTCACTTTCTCCATGTAAGATAATCACAGGTATGAAGCATGAGGACCTGAACATCTTTGAAGGGCTATTATTTTGCCTACCACCCATGGGAACTTTTCAAAATACAATTAAAATAGGTTATAGCCTACAATTTCTAATTTATTTGTTCCAGATTAGACCCAAAGAATCAGATTTATACGCCAGAGGCCGACTCCGGCAGGTCCAGGGGTCCCTGAAGGATGGACGGTGTCGGCGAGAGAGAGAGTGAGAGAGCCCCAGAGATTCTTTCTGATCACCAGTCAGGCATCTCTGCTCTGACTGGGGCTCAACTTTATTTTATCATTAAGTGTTTGGGGGACGGCACAGAAGTGGCATTTGCCTTAGACAATGGTTTCTGATAACAAACTTCTTTGATATGTAAGAATTTCCCGGAACATAGATACGTAGAAGACTCATGTATAATGTTTACAATAGTGATTGAGGTAGCGGATTTAGATGCCTATCCTATGGGGAAGGAAGGCGTCTTTAGCATACCAGACAAAGTTTTCAGCATAAAAAGGGTGAAGTTATTTCTCTGTGGGCAGGGGTCAACAGCTTGTTTATTTAAGGTGGAAGTATCAAGAAAAACAGGTCTTTCAGGGAACACCTTTGCTCTCATAATCACAAAAGAAGTTCCTCAATAGGTTCCTTCACAGGGAGTAATCAGCATATACAAGGCCAGAAGATGCTCCAAGCAGAAACAAATGAGTGGGGGTGGATATTTGCCCTTAACTCTAAATTAGGCTCTTTGCCTCAGGGCCAGACTCAAGCGCCCTTTATTATGTAAGTCTTGGATCTGCAAGGCCCTTAGGAAGAGCCTTTTGACAATGCTATCATCTGAAGTCTCTTTGGAAAGGCAAGGACATACCTTTCCTTATGAGCAATCTGCGTGGGGAATAGGGAATATTGTGAGGCCTGGTCAATACCAGCAGCCTCATTTCCAACATGACCCAGTAGTAGCAGAAGGAGATACCAGTTTTCGTTTCTCATGGCAGGAGCTGTGCAAACGCTACCATATCCTTGCTATGACTGTCATCCAGCGAGGCCGGTGCGGCTCCCGGCATTTATGCAAATTTCCTAGGTGATTATGAAGTAGAACCAGAGTTGTAAATCACTGTGGATCATTGCTATCAGAGTGTCTCAAACTTCAATGTGCCTAAGAATCACCCATAAATCTTGTTAAAAATGCAGATTTAGGGACACCTGGCTGGCTCAGTCAATTAAGCATCCAACTCTTGATTTCGGCTCATGTCATGATTAAACTGTTTGTGAGATTGAAGCCTGCATCAGGCTCAACACTGACAGCACGGAGCCTGCTTGGGATTCTCTCCCTTTCTCTCTACCCCTCCTCTGCTCACATGAGTGTGCGTGTGTGCACTCTCACTCTCTTTCTCAAAATAAATAAATAAACTTTGAAAAATGCAGATTTAGATTCCAAAGGTCTGGCGTGAAGGTGTTTATTATTCAAAGTTTAGTCAATGGACCAGCATTAGCTAGGATCCTTTTAGAAATGCAGAAACTGAGACCTACTAGATCAGAATCTGAATTTTTGCAATTTCCTCAGGTGGTTTGTAGGTACGTTAAAGTTTGAGATGCACTGCCCTATGTGTGATTTTCAGATGATAGTCCTAATGCAACATCAGCATGATCGGCTTAGTAAGAATGTTCACCTTAAAGACAACTGGTTTTTACATTATTCTGATGTAGTAATTTATAAGCACTAGTTTTTCAGGGAATATTAGAAGTTTGGTTATCCAATATCTTGTTTCCAATTAAAAGTACGACCCACCTTGATGATAGAGTTATAAATCACTTTGCTGTTAATAATTCAGGGCTCACCCTTAATACTTACCTCATCCACAAATACCTGTAATGCCAAGCTAGATGAGGAAAAGAATTTGATGGAGAAGCTCAAGATATTCCTCTTCTCGGATCTCTAGAATTTCTCTCCTTGCCATTGATCCCTGCAATGACTACCTCATTCCTTCCCACAACCTAGTGACAGACACATGGACATATTCATAACTGGTTTGAGAGAATTTATGATTATGAATATAACATCCTTAATCTCTCCTTTTTTAAAAATGTTTATTTGTTTTAGAGAGAGAGAGAGAGAGAGAGAGTGCAAGCAGGGGAGGGGCAGAGAGAGAGGGAGACACAGAATCCAAAGCAGGCTCTAGGCTCTGAGATGTTAGCACAGTGCCTGATGCAGGCCTTAAACCCACGGACAGGGAGATCATGACCTGAGCCAAAGTCGGACACTTAACCAACTGAGCCACCCAGGTGTCCCTTAATGTCTTCTTCTTATGATGACCAGTGTATAATTTTGTTAAAAAGAAACTCTCCTGAGATGGAAATCTCTGGTGAAACGATTGTAAAATTATCTAACCATTTCCAAAAAAATAACACACTTCCTCCAGGAGAAATGATTTGAAATCACTTTTGAGAGCAGAGATTCTCAACGACTAGTAGGCATCAGAGAAACCTGGAAAGCTTGTTAATGCAGATTGCTGGGCACTTCCTCCAGACTTCTTTTTCAGGAGGTGGAAGTTTATACTTTAGGGCTTAATTTCCCACTCACATTTCTGTATATAAATTATTATCCAATCTTTATCTAAAAGCATTAATCTTTATTATGCCTTCTTACAATAATGTCACTGGTATAAAGGAAAAGAAAGCCTGTTGGATTTTAGCTAGATCTTGGCACACTATATAGTACTGGACATTTTTTATTGTCCAGTAGTAATATAATCAATTGCACATTTTGCAGTGAAGCAGAATAGGGTAGGCATTGATCCAATGGGATATAAAAATGAATTATTCATTAAATCACCCCCTCAATACAACACATCCATATATCTAAAAGATCATGTTAACAAGTAACCAATATAATGTTTTTCATGAGATATTTTACATATTTTTATCCTACTACATTTTTGGATTCTAATATGCATTTTGCAGAGCACTTTTAGACTAGCCACACTGCAGGTGCTCAATCACAAAAGGGTCTAATGGCTCTATATTGTGGGATTCAGGACTATAGGCTACTTTGGGCCATCAGTTGTCATTAACATTCTTAACAGGCCTTGCAAGAGCATTAAATATCAATGTGGTGAAAGTTTTAGAAATTCATTGAGAAATAAATATTGATGGGAGAAAACTGTCAAGTTTCCCTCCTTCTTTTCAGTACTATTTCAAATTTACGCTTCTCGTGCTTCTGGCACTTTTATCCATCATTCTCCACATCCTTGGGTGTCCCACAGAGTTGTAGATCTAACAGAGCCATGGCCCCTGTCTCACATCCCTGTCTAGGAAGTATAAGTCCTAGTAATATATTATGAATGATCAATTAGATTCCCAATATTTAATTATTTTTACTGACTAACAAAGTCTTCCCTAATGAAACCTGGCTTGCAAGTCTGCATAGAGGAAGAATTGGTTGCTTCTCATTGATAATCAGCCATTTATGCAATAAAGTCATGTGGGTACCTAGTAGTTAGGTGGTACACCCTCAATTATGTCTTATGGAATTTCTCTAAAAGTAGCTCTTCTTTAAGCATCTCTAGACATGAGCCTATGACTCTACCTCTTCTCATACACATTCCCCCTCTTGGTCCATTGCTTACTAATTGCCTTACCAATCATATATAATAGGTAGAATATTTGTTTGGTCCTGATGTATATGCCAGGAATAAAAAGGCAGTATAAATTGAGATGTAAGTGAGCAATCCCATAACCACTGAATTTGATACGCAAATCAATTCATACTTCTGTGACCCAAACTCCTCCTGCTGAACATCACCACCTTTTGTAATGAATTCATCTATGTTTAAGAATGTTGATTGTTGTACATCCTATTATCTGATATATTCCTTTTTTTAAAATGTTTTATTTATTTCTGAGAGAGAGACAGCATGAACGGGGGAGGGTCGAGAGAGAGGGAGATATAGAATCTGAAACAGGCTCCAGGTTCTGAGCTAGCTGTCAGCACAGAGCCCAATGTGGGGCTCGAACCCACAAACCATGAGATCATGACCTGAGCCAATGCTGGACGCCACCCAGGTGCCCCTGATATATTCCTTTAATATCCCATTTTATTCTAAACACTTTTGAAAATGACAAAAGTAAAAAACAATGTTGTCTAATTAAAAGTAAGATACATATAGCATTGTTTGCTATGTCTCGTTTCTAATATGAATCAGCCAAATACAAGGGGTATTTTTCTTTCATGGAGAGAATCTTGTCAACACTTTTTTTTTAGTCCATTGGTTACTGGATTCCAGGGAAATATATCTCTCCATGTGGGCTTCTAGAAGTCTTCAATATTTCTAATAATTACCATATCTTATCTCAAAACCTACCAATTCTTTCAAGAAAAAAAATGCCACTTTTTGAAAAGAGAGATAGTTCATTGCAAGTCATATAAACAAACAACCTACTAGTATATCAACATTAGCAAGCTACTATGTTATTTATAGTTTGAAGTATAGCTATAGACACTATACTTCTGGGTGTCTTGGTGATGACCTACTAGGCCAGCACTCTTTAATAGCACTTTCTGAGACAAATGGGGCATTCTTTTTTTTAAAGTTTATTATTTTGAGAGAGAGAGAGAAAAAAAAAGAAAGAATGAGTGAGGGAGGAGCAGAAAGAGAGGGAAACAGAGAATCCCAAGTGCAGTCAGTGGAGAGCCCAACCGAGGGCTCAACACCATGAACTGTGAGATCATGACCTGAATCGAGATCAGGAGTTGGACACTTAACCACCTGAGCCACCCAGGCACACCGAGGTAAATGAGACATTCTATATCTGTACAACCCAATATGATAGCCACTAGTTATATATAGCTTTTGAGCAGTTAAGATATAGCTAACCTGAATGAGGGATGGAATTTTTTAATCGTATTAATTTTAATTAGTATGAATTTAGTTTAAATAGCCACATATGACTAGTGGCCATCACAGTACTAGACCTTGCACTCAGATCTGGAGCGCATTAACTCCTCCAAAGTCTACAATCACTGGGGGCATGTAGCGCCCTCAGCAAAGCTAAAAGGAACCTGGGCATCAGTCACCAACTTTCTCCTATATTCAGTGATGCATTTGGTGCTGATCAACTAACAATACTAATCCATTAACGTTTCTAAATACGTTTAGCTTAATTCAAGAAACTTCATTTATAGAAATTACGTTTTTATGTTTAGGTAACTTCTGGAGCTAATAAGTTTAGAATTTTGAAGGTAAACTCCACATGAATCATTTCTATTCCATATGGCCCACGTGTTAATAAGAATACTTTTTTCTTCACTTTATTCAGAACAATCTTTTTGCCATTAAATTCTTAGTGCCTTCCTACAAAGTATTTTCAATCTCATTGAGGTTTATTTATTTCTTCTAAACTGCCAATCCCATTCTGTCTTCAGTTTTATTAACATAAGGCCAATGATTCATCTCTTCAAATTACTTTTTGGTCCTTTCGTGTATAAATTTGAATAAACAGATAGAAAAAAGAAAACCCTGAATCAATCTGCTTCAGTGTGCTCTTACACATACCACACCACATACTGCTAAAGAAAATTGTTTTCATTTATTATTCATTCATTCTTTCATTCATGCATTCACTTCTTCATAAAGTTTTTATTGTGCTGGGAGCCGCACCGGCCTCACTGGATGACAGTCACAGCGAGGAAATGGCAGCGTTTGCACAGCTCCTGCCATGCTAAAGGAAAACTGGTATCTCCTTCTGCTAGTACTGGCTCATGTTGGAAATGAGACTGCTGGTATTGACCAAGCCTCACAATATTCCAGANTGCCGGCACCGCTCAGTTGGGTTCGTACCCAAAAGAACTGAGCGGCCCACATCATATGGCATAGGGTTTTTTATGCATTTTCTATTTCTTTGTCTCCCATATATGGTAATACACATAAACATGTAGTCTGATTAAGTTGTTTCAGTTTACAAGAACATGGGGGATGTAGGCAGCTGGACTCCTATCTAGGTGACCTTGAAGTCTTCTCTTCTCTCTTCTTCAATTTTTTCTTTCTCCTTAGGGAGGGGTTCCTACCACACTACCTCAATCACTATTGATAAAGGTTATGCATGAGTCTTCTACAAATCTATTTTCTGGCAGTGTCTTACATATCAAAGAAGCTTGTCATCAGAAATCATTGTCTAAGGCAAATGCCACTTCTGTGCCATCCCCCAAACACTTAATTATGAGATGAAGTTGAGCCCCAGTCAGAGCAGAGATGCCTGTCTGGTGACCAGAAAGACTCTTGAGGTTCTCTCATCCCTCCCGTGCCCACACCGTCCATCCTTCAGGGACCCCTGGACCCGGCCAGAGCCGGCCTCCGGCATTATTGAATTATCTACAGACTAGGCATGGTGCTGATGTTGAGGAAAGGAAGTGGCACTGAAGAAGGGTCTCTAAGGGTTTTGAAAGAATCTATATTCTAGTAGGATAAGTGGCAATTCACAAGGAAACAGTCATAAAGAAAGCTGTCAGTCCAAAGCAAGTGACGAAAAGAAAAAAATAGAGTGAAAGGCAAAGAATTTCAATGGTGTGGGTATCCTCTTATATATTGTGATAAAGGAAAGTGAAGTGGTATTTGACAGCTAAATGCAGTGTTGGATTCATAAGGGTACAGAAAAGAGGGCATTCCTGGCAAGTGGATAAACTTTGTGTGTGTGTGTGTGGGGGGATACACTTGGTATGTTGAAAGAGTCAGTAAAGTGGATTCACAAATGATAAAACTAAAATAAGAGGGAATTTCCATGGTAGGGAATGTATTATTTCATTCTGAGAAAGATGTGAACGCTGGGGGACCATGATATGACTTCCAGCTGTAGGCAATGTGGTAGGATGTTAGGAGCGAAGGGCTGTGAAAATAACGTATCCAAGGAGTCATCGTAAACTCAGATTAGTTGGTGAATGTGGATATTATAAGACATGGTCAAATTGTAGACATATTTAAATTAGCAACCAACAGAATGTGCTGATGGATGATATGTGAAATGTGAGATGTAGATAAGAGTCAAGGAGAGCTCCGAGGTTGGGACCTACATGACTGGAAGAATTATATAACCATGAAGATCATTTTATACATATTAGAATGCATCCATGGTCTTCACCCATAACTGGGCACAAATGCTTCTTCATTTCTCAGGTCCATTATCTTTCCTATTTTCTACCATGACTATTTCAAAACTCATGACCTTGCTAAAATTTCCTCATGCTCAGAAGACAAGCTCTCCTCCTTCAAAGTATCTCTAAGCCTCACTATCATCTGGGAAATGAATTCAATAGCAGGAACAATAATGGTAATGGGCGCACTGAATGTTACTCTCATGAACACAATCACGTGGTCAGGAATTGGTTTCCATTTGCTTAACAACACGTTTTAAGTGCTTAGTATAGTACCTGCCCCACAATAGGTACTCAATCATTTTTGGCGTTTTAATGAGTTGAGTTTTTATTTTGTAACAACTAACTCTGTATTAATTCATTTAATCTTTACTACAAATATATGAGGCAGGCTAAAGATTTAGAGAAGAGAAAATGGAGGTAAAAAGAGATTAAACAATAGACCAAGGTCACATATTTATGAAGTAGTAAGGCTGGGGTGGACCCAGGTAACTTGGTTCCCAAACTCATGGGTTTTTGTGTGCTTTGTGAGGTTTGAATGATCAGGGCAAGTGTGTTGCTTAGCATAGTGCTTGGCAAACAGGAAGCACCGATACACATTAGCGATTTTATTATTATTATTGCTAACAATAGAAATAATTGCTCTCTCACCCCATCTATACATCATCAGTAATACGGGATTCATTATTGTCAAATCCTTCTCCTGAAATGCTTAGATGTTTGTTTTCTTCCTTAGCTGCATTAGTTCTACTAGTTGGGCCAGTCTCTGGTCCCCCTACAGAACAAATCATCACACTTCCTCTGTTTTTTCCTTGCTGTCTCTAAATAAGTAGCACCCTACAACTCACTTATTTTATTTTAATTTCAGAACAGTTAGCATATGGTGTTATATTAGTTTTAGGTACACAATTCATTTCTTATACATCATCTCTCTACCTCTGGGTCTCCAGGGGCATAAGGAAGACAGGGTAAGGCTCATGGATCGACAGGGCACAGTCAGGGATGGTGTGAGAAGGTCAGGGAGCTAGAAGACCATTAAGTACAGAATTAGGCTCCTGGACGGGATTGGGGCCAGAGTTGAGAGATGAATCTTGGACTAGGAGAGGATGTAAATGGAAAGATTATTTGATAGTAATGAAGCTGAAACATTTAATGTGTGTGTGTGTGCGCGCCCGCCTGTGTGCACATGCCCTACAATCTCTCTAATCTCAAAACAATTATGTTTCATCCTGAAAGGAATATCATCTTCCAATTTAAGTGAATAATGAACATTCTTTCTAAATATGAAAATAGCTGTTTTATTCATGGTATTAGCACTAGTGGTGGCCACAAGAGAAAACTCTGAAGTTTAATGTTAAAAAAAATGTCTCCTCACACACAAGCATTATGCTTAATTTCAATTAACAAGAATACTTATCTGAGAATTAATGGATGGTAACTAGACTTATTGTAGTGATCATAATATCAAATCATTGGGGCACCTGGGTGGCTCAGTCAGTTAAGTGTCCAACTTCGGCTAAAGTCATGATCTCACGGTTCGTGGGTTCAAGCCCTGCGTCGGGCTCTGTGCTGACAGCTGGTTCAGAGCCTGGAGCCTATTTTGGAATCTGTGTCTCCCCCTCTCTCTGACCCTCCCCTGTACCTGCTGTCTCTCTCTCAAAAATAAATAAAATATATTTAAAAATTTATTAAAATAATATCAAATCATTACATCACACACCTGAAATTAATATACCGTTATATACCAAGTATACCACGGTATAAAAAACAATTTAGAAAATTATATTTTAACTGACTACTTTATGAGCATATTGCTACTGGTTAACATGTCATCTTAGTATAGAAATTATTATTATAATTTATGATTATATTCTCCCACTCTAGTTTTGTCTTACTATACCTATGATAATTTTGTCTCGATTCAAATATAGAAATGGAATATCTTTAATTCTGAATTCAAAACAGCTCAGCTGAGCATAGTCTTTCTCAGTATACAGCAACAGAAAAGTGACTTGCAATTTAACATAACATCATCAGTATGCAAAAATGCATCAACAACAGCTTTGTGTATCAAAAGTCAATCAATATTGGGTCATTTCATTATCAGGATGTCAGAAAGATTGCTATTTCATTAGAGTAACACTTCATCTGGTCTTAGGCAGATATATATGTAAATATTGCATTAGAAAGTAATTAGATTTCCCCCCTCTTGTAGGAGACAAACAACAACAAATATGTCTGATTAAAATTAATGATGACATATTGAATAAGGTTGCCTAATTACAACTCCAGTTTAAACAATGGCCAAGCTACCTAATCAAATATTTTCCACGTCTTTCTTAAAAGACAATTGCTATAGAATTGCTTTACCTGCTCAGCTGTCACAGTGACAGTCATTTTTAAAGTTCAGCTAATTGAAAGAGTGCTTTTGTTCTGACAAATAAAATTCAAGAGACATTAAACAGTCCTGACCATTTGAATCATAAAAATGTCTTAGGGAACCACATTGCTTCCATCATCGTGTCACTCCAAACTTGGACAACAATTAATTTGTAGGTTTATAAAATGAACTCATCAAGTTCATCACACAAGTCTCCCCTAGGTGATAGAATATAAACTGTGAGATAAAAGGCAAAGAGCAGAGAATATGTGAAAAAATAAATCACAGACTTCTCATATTCTCATTCTAAACCTGGAAAGATTTGTATTTGTAGAAGGAAGCTAACAGACTGTTTCTGAGAGAGTGTAATTGGTGGGGGGGAGGATGTCGGTGATTTGGGAATGTCATTGTAAGTCCAAGGTGAGTATGCTTTTATCTGCGTACCGAGCGTGGAAAAATACTTGAGGGTTAATTACTATTGAATGATGAGCCACTGTTTTATTTTGTTAATTTATTCTTAGAGTTCTGTCAAGGGGTTTGCTACATTAGCTAATCAGCATGCTCACCATCTAATAAAAAAAATCTAATTAGAGTTCAAATGGATGTAAGGAAAACTTTTGTTAATAAAGAATACAAATAACAGGATGTTAGTACTCTTAAGGAATAGCGTTAAAAATTATTATAATAGTTTGATCAGTATCTGCCTTAAAGACTTATTAAGTTATTAATAATCAAAAGTTTTTGTGCTCACAAGTTACTTCACAATGTGCATGTTAAAATTAATGTGATTCCAATATTTAAAAGTAATATTATTGTGCATTTATTTTCCTAAATACTAACCTTTTTTTTCATTCATTATCTTCAGCTACATTTATGACTCACCACTTTATTTTATCTCATTGGAAGAAATCTGCTATGACTTATTTTCCATTCATTTTATATTTTATATTTATATTCACTTTATATTTTAGTCTATTGAACTTCAGAACATGGCATTTCTGGCCTATATCAAAATTGTGTGCCTTCACTCTTGTGGGGCACTATAATTTCCAAAGCATTGCTTGTCTTTATCTGACAATATGACAAGCGTCTCAAAGAGAACCTAATCCAGAGATAAGAGACAGAGTTGAAAGTATCTCCTAGGTTTGGGCTATTTTTTCCCACCTGGGAGAGGGGGAGAATGTGTTTACTGAATTAGTCCTTTGGACATTTATAAAAACAAATTATTGAATATTCTTCAAAAAATATTCAATTAAGTTAGCTTATAGGTTTACTTCATCACTGACTAATCATAGATAGGTCTAGTAAATTTCAGATAAGAACTTAGCATTTTAGGACAGGAAGTGACTTTAGAAACCTAAATGCCAGAGGGATCTTATAAGTTGGACAAGGTGATGAAGCTAGTGGTGTGGCCAGGACTTTATGTATCTTGATTGCAAGACAATTGCTTTTGCAGTGTAGATCTTTCCTGACTATTTGTTGGTTATATTTATATTACATCCCCTGACATAGCTCAGAGTATGAGTAATTATAATGGCAAAATAAAACTCCAGATAATTTGACAGATTACTCAGTAAGCTATTAGTGAACTTCTGTTATAACCTGTTGGCAATACTACAACGAGTGAGTCACTGACAGTGGAGGCAGCACTTTGGAGATGAGAGAAGAGGTGATGAGGGATCATTCACTTATAGGCCCGCAAAGCCTATATCCTCACTTCTAGCTGAACATCCTGTCCTAAGCACTCAAGTTCTTGGAATCTTGGTTTGCTAATCATACAAAAGGTATCCTGTAGTACTTACATTTAATTTTTTATGTCTTGTTCAATTTTTGGCACACAGTAGGTCCTCAGATACTCACTCGGTTTTCTTCTCCTCAAGGAGGCTTATGACTCCTGAGAAGAAGGAAAACCATATGTCTTCATAGTTTTTTAAAAAAATTTTAATGTTTTTATTTATTTCTGAGAGAGATCAAGAGAGACAGTGTGAGCAGGGGAAGGTCAGAAAGAGAGGGAGATATGGAATCTGAAACAGGCTCCAGACTCTGAGCTAGCTGTCAGCACAGAGCCCAACGTGGGGCCTGAACTCATGTACCCTGAGATCATGACCTGAGCTGAAGTCGGACGCTTAACTGAAACCGACTGAGCCACCCAGGCGCCCCTATGTCTTCATAGTTTTACAATGAAGGAATGCAGAGAATTATCAGTACTGGGAACTCCGTAAAACATTTCGTCTCTCTGAATTTAGAGGTAAAAGAAACACACTGAAGAAAACCAAGGCTTTTCAAAGTTAATTAATGAGGTTAGGAAGTAATTAAATTTGGCATGTGCTAATATTAAATGTTTTACACTCAGTTAACAATAGAAGCCCTTTATGACATGGGGACGGTAATAGAAAATAAGAAATTACAAGTTTTTCCTTATTTCCTTGGTGGTGAAAGATCAAGGAGAGAAATATTAAGATATTTATGCCATTTCTTCATTACCAGTACTGAGTTATACAAGTAGTTAGGCCTAATATTCAGATCCCTGTGAGGGCTTAAATCATGCCCTCAACTACGAGTTCCCAATTTGCAAGAACAAAACTACTCTGAGATATCTTACCACTGATATCTGAGTGTAGAGATTGCTTAAGATTCTCTCTCTCTCTCCCTCTCTGCCCCTCTACCCACTCTTGTGTGATCTCTCTCTAAAAAAAAATAATTTAAAAATGAAATTTTAATTAATTAAAAATTTTTAATTTAAAAATGAAAGGTATCTAATAGTGGATTACCATATCCTTAATAGCATAGTTTCTTCAATTAAAGCTTACCATATCCACTATTAATGAAATCACTAGTTTCATACAATCATCAACTGGAAAATATTTAGTTTCTATAGACTTGACTAATATGTTTCATTTAGTGCCTACACCAGTAGCTTCTCAAGCAGTTTGTCTGAGATATGATATCTCAATATAATACACGTTTAGCTGACTGCCCATATGATATCTCAATACAATACACCTTTCATCTGAACATTTTCCTAGACTCCTGAGCCACTGCTTATGGTCTGGCTGTCTGGTCCAACCAATCAAAGCAATTTTTTTATCTCCTTCAGGATAAAGAGCTTTGGCAATATCATCATAAATACCAAAATCTAAATCTAAATCACACTTATCTCTGCACATACCAGAGCCACAATTCAGTGCTTCAATAGATACTTCTTAATTCTTTTGAAGTTCCAGACGTTATTGATAGTGACCAAGATACTCATTTCCCTTCTCAAAATACTCAGGGTACAATATGGGTTCTTGACAAGACACTGAATAGAATTTTCACCTCCCTTACCAGCTTTAGGCTATGGATCTATTAGAGCACCATATTGGCTTACATACGTGAATTCAAACACAATTAAATTGACTCCACCAGAAGCCTATTAGAAATGATCCATGAATTCATCAATGTTGCAGGACACAAAATTAATGTACAGAAATCGGTTACATTTTTATACACCAATAATGAAGCAACAGAAAGAGAAATCAAGAAACTGATCCCATTCACAATTGCACAAAAAACCATAAAATACCTAGGAATGAACCTAACCAAAGATATAGGAGATTTGTATGATGAAAACTATAGAAAACCTATGAAGGAAATTGAAGAAGACACAAAGAAATGGAAAATCATTCCATGCTCATGGATTGGAAGAATAAATATAATTAAAATATCATTACTACCTAAAGCAATCTACACAGTCAATGCAATCCCAATCAAAATTGCACCAGCATACTTCTCAAAACTAGAACAAACTATCCTAAAATTTGTATGGAACCACAAAAGACCCCGAATAGCCAAAGTAATACTGAAGAAGAAAACCAAAATGGGAGGCATCACTATCCCAGACTTTAGCTTCTACTACAAAGCTATAATCAACAAGACAGTATAGTATTGGCACAAAAACAGACACATAGACCAATGGAATAGAATAAAGAATTCAGAATTGGACCCACAAGTGTATGGCCAACTAATCTTTGACAGTGGGGAAGAGCATCCAATGGAAAAAGGACAGCCTCTTTAACACATGGTGCTGGGAGAACTGGACAGCAACATGCAGAAGAATGAAACTAGATCATTTTCTCACACCATGCACAAAAATAAACTCAAAATGGATAAAGAACCTGAATGTGAGACAGGAAGCCATCAAAATCCTAGAGGACAAAGCAGGAAACAACCTCCTTTACCTCCACCACAGCAATTTCTTACTTGACACATCCCCAAAGGCAAGGGAATCAAGAGCAAAAATGAACTACTGGGACCTCATCAAGATAAAAAGCTTCTGCATGGCAAAGGAAACAATCCATAAAACTAATAAGCAACTGATGGAATGGGAAAAGATAGTTGCAAATGACATCAGATTAAGGGCTAGTATCCAATATCTATAAGTAACTCATCAAACTTCACACCTGAAAAACAAATAATCCAGTGAAGAAATGGTCAGAAAACATGAACAGACACTTCTCCAAAGAGGACATCCAGATGGCCAACAGACACATGAAATGATGCTCAGCGTCCCTCATCATCAGGGAAATACAAATCAAAACCACACTGAGATACCACCTCATGCAGGTCTGAGTGGCTAAAATGAACAAATCAGGAGACTAGATGCTGGCAAGGATGTGGAGAAATGGGCACCCTCCTACATTGTTGGTGAGAATGTAAGCTGGTGCAACCTGTCTGTAAAACAGTATGGAGGTTCCTCAAAAAATTAACACTAGAACTCCCCTATGACCCAGCAGTAGCACTGCTAGGAATTTACCCAAGGGATACAGAAATGTTGAGGCATAGGAGCACATGTACCCCAATGTTCATAGCAGCACTCTCCACAATAGCTAAAACATGGAAAGAACCTAAGTGTCAATCAAATGATGAATGGATCAAGAAGATATGGTATATTTTTACAATGGAATACTACATGGCAATGAGACAGAATGAAAAATGGTCGTTTGTAGCAACATGGATGGACCTTGAGGGTGTTATGCTGAGTGAAATAAGTCTGACAGAGAAGGACAAATACCATATGTCTGCACATACAGGTGGATCAGGAGGAAGTTAATGGAGGATGAAGTGAGAGAAGAAAGGGAAAAGTAGTTGGGAAGAGGGAGGGAGGCAAAACAGGAGAGACTCTTGAATGCTGAGAACAGACTGAGGGCTGATGGAGGTGGGGGAGAGGGAAGGGGGGTGATGGGCATGGAGGAGGACACTTGTTGGGATGTGCACTGGGTGTTAATGGAAACCAACTTGTCAATAAACTATTTAAGGAAGAAAAAAATAATTTAAAAAACACAATTAAATTAAATATCACACATTTTAGTTATCAGTCTAATATCACAGATGAATTTTATTTTGTTATTTTTTCCGAGAGAGTGAGAGCGAGTGGAGGAGAGGGACAGAGAGAGAAAGGGAGAGAGAATCTCAAACTGGCTCCATGTCCAGCACAGAGGTGAAAGCAGGGATAGATCCCACGATGATGAGATCATGACCTGAACCTAAATTTAAACTTGGCCTCTTAATTGATTGAGCCACTCAGGCGGCCCAATTTTAATGGAATTTTAATGGAATCTGATTCCGTTTTTTATGTTTGACCCCTTTTCCTTTTGATAATATGTCTACAATATGCAGTAATATAAGATGAAAATTGACTGTGGAAGTTTGTTTTAAGATGATTTTTTATTGAAACTTATCACTTAATAAGCAGATACAGTTTACTATATCTATGCAAAATCAATTTTCACATTCAAATAACAAATTAAATTTGAAGCATGAAGCAGAAATCAGTAAGAATACATGGTATGATGACACAAAATAAAATAATTTAAGTGGGAGTGAAAGGGGCTTAAAATCATTTATTCATTTATAGATAAATGAAAAGGCTCTTAGCTAATCTAAGGTGATGGAGTGAGAGACACAGGATTTGTGCTCCATGGATTCTTAGATTTATTTCCTTTACAACTCATTACCTGATCCTGAAACATCTCTGAGTTTATTAAGCTGTGTATGACTCAGACTTTTTGTCATACTGCTACTTATAGTATATCTTTTCTTTCCCAACATATGTGCCTTAAATCTCTTTCCCATTATGATCTGAGAAAGGAAATGAGCTGTATAGCTAGACTATCCAACTAGAGTGATTGATGTAAAAGATAAAAATTAAGTTAGGAAAGTATGAGTCTATGTAAGTTATCTGTTGAAGTTCAACAAATCACTCCAAAATGTATTAACTGTAAGTAACACTCATTTACTAGCCTGTGATTCTGAGAACCAGCAATTAGGATGATATTAGCCAAGCACAGTTCTTCTCATTCAGAATCATGCTCATGCTGCTGGCTTCTGTTTCTGGCTATTGGATGGAGTACCTCAATTCTCCCTGTGAATTCTCATCTTCCAGTAGGTGAGAGGACTATTCCTTAAATAGTGGTCTTATGGAAGTATTTTGAGAGCTCAAGACCAATATAGAAGCTTGATCAAGTTTCCATTTGTGTCACATTTGCTCATTTACCATTGTCCAAAGTCCTATGGCCAAACCCAAAGTCAATGAAGGAATAGACTACACATGGGCATGGAAAGTAATTCATTTGACTATACCATGACTTTTAAAAGATTATAAGCTTCTGATGAATTCAATCATATGTCTTGCTTTAAAAGCTATATCCTGAGTTGAACCACACAGAATAGCACTTTGATTTCTTGCNACAACTATATATATATATATATATATATATATACTACATATACTATATATATATATACTACATATATATAGTATATATATATACTATACATATATACTACAGCTATATATATATGGACTCTATATGTACGCCACATATAACTCAGGGGTTGTATCTAAAGATTAAGATCAAGGTGGGGGCACCTGGGTGGCTCAGTCTGTTAAGCCTGACTACGGCTCAGGTCATGATTTCACTGTTCTGAATTTGAGCCCCATATCAGGCTTTGTGGTGACATTTCAGAACCTAGAGTCTGCTTCAGATTCTGTCTCCTTTTCTCACTGCCCCTTCCCCACTCACTCTCTCCTCTCTCTCTCTCTTTCAAAAATAAATAACATTTTTTTAAATCACAAAAAGAGAGAAAGGTAAAAAACTTTCTTTAAATACTTGTAGGAATTGAATAAACTTGGTACTTTTGAGAGACATGGTCTAGTAGTCTGATGAATACAAAAGTATTTTTTTATCTGTACATATTTCTTAGTGAAGTTTTAACATCATTAAACAATCATTCAGTTCACTATATTTCATTTTAGGAATTTTGTGTATAAATGGAAATACTCATTGTTGTAACCTGGTACAAATTAAGATGCTTTTAACATCCCCAAATTCTCATTTCCCTCTGCCTACTAAATGTTTAATTTATTTAATTGACTACTTAATTTATATTGGAATTAACCTCAGTAATATTAATTAACCTGAAAATAGTCACATTTAATTATGAATTACTATCACTTGCTCCTTTTTAAGTAGATTCCACTGTGAATCTTTGTCCAATGGGAGGGTAATCAAGGATCTTAGCAATTATTAAAGACCATACAAAGTTAAATTCATTTTTCTTTACCTTTACGTGCCCTCCTAAACTACTAAATAGGTTTCCACACATCTAAATGACCTTATAGAATGACATGATTGCACCAAGATAGGTAATGCTAAGGCTTAAATCCAGCTCTTTTCATAATTTATTAAACTCATAACCAACCATTGATCCTTTCACACCTTAGTAGATCTTAAATTTAGATTGGGAAAAATGCTAATTCTATTGGTAAAGAATGCTTATTCTTAAAGAATGCTTATTCTTTACCAATAGAATTTTATGAGAACAAATTAGAATTGGAATAAGAATCTTTGTTCCCTTTGTGAAAATCACCATCTTAACTCACATTGTCAGTAAGGGTTAGAATAAGTCTGAATTTCTTCCAACGTTGGCGAGGAAATTCACATACACATTTTGCCAGGAAGATTTTATGAAGGGAGATAAAAATTGAAGGAGAAAACTCCCAATGAAACGTCAACATTTGATATAATTCTTATATCACACAGACTTAAATTGGGGCAAAAATAAGTGACGATAATATTCCAAATCTGCTAGTTCTATTCTCCTAAAGGCAAGCTCTTATCACAGGAAGGGCTACCTCCTCTGCTAACAGGCACCCTTAGGTGCATGCACACACACCACACTGAATATGTGAATGTTCACATATTGGCATTTCAATCATTATTCTACAAGAATCTCACAGTTCCTTTTTGTTCTCACCCTGATTTACTCTCCATTTAAATGATCACTGAAGAATTTGAACTGAAAATAAGTATATCAACTCTTCATCGGAACATCACAGAGAAGTTTCTGCTAGCTTTGAGAACTGAGGAAGATGAAGAGGAAATAAGACTGCTGTTCTGAAATTGTGAATATTAGTAATGGGAAACCTCACTAAAATGGAATCAGGATTCAGCAGGAGGAGGTCTCACACTCTCACTAGTATTCAATTTCAGACCCAATAGGAAGAGATGGACTTGACCTTACAGGGACTTGAACTTGCATCAGATATAACTTTACTATTCCAGCCTGAGGAAGAAACACTTCGCTTATCCACCTGGACAACAGCTCAGCCAATGAGAAAGCCACCATACTTCAAACTCCCAGTTGACTCCAATGGACTTTTAGATTTTAGCAGCCTTCCCAACTTACCCCTTGTAATAAAGCATGCCTCTCCTTTGTTTCTGGGACATGGGTATGGTTTTGCAAAGTTTGTTTCTTTCAAATTGCAATTATCTCTCTCTTTTTAAGTTTATTTATTTATTTATTTGAGAGAGAGAGTGAGCGAGAGAGAGAAAGAGCAGTGTGAGAGGGATAGGGAGAGAGGGAGAGAAATAATCTCAAGCAGGCTCCATGTCCAGCGCAGAGCCCCACAGGGGCTCAGTCTCACTGTGAGATCATGACCTGACTTGAAATCAAAAGTCAGATGCCCAACTACCTGAGCCACCCAGGTGCCCTGCAATTCTATTCTATTCCCAAATAGCCCATGCTTTGCTAGGGAAATAACTGGTATTTTTATCTTTAAGGTTAAAAAAACAAAAAATGCATTCATCTACCAAACGCTTTATATTATGAGTCTTCTCACATGCAGAGCTAAATATTTTTATTAAAATTAAATTTAAGTTAAATTAAAATAAAATAATATGAGTATAGGTTCTTAGAGAAACAAAATGGGTTTTAGAAAGTCCATTCGATTTTAAATCTAGCTGAATTTATTTCCTTAAATGCTTATTCATATTATTATGCAGACTTCAATGAACNAAGATTATTTTAAACAAGAATTTACAAATAAGCTCAGTTTTTTTTTTATTAGTTTGCCATGCATTTTGTTTGCTTTTCTAAATAAATGATTGTATTATCTTCTCTAGAAATGTTAAGATGTGTTTTAAAATTAATATGATCTTTGTAGAATCTATTGACTTCTCGAGACACCTGAGCTATATACAAATAAAAAAAATAAAACAGGTACTTACTTGTTTTTTCACTTAAAAAGTACTTGTTTCAAATTAAAATTTTAGTATCCTTCCTGTCTTATATTGTACTTTTAAGTAACTAGAAAATATAAAAATATTTAAATAGACTTTTTAAAGAATGTGGATAGTTTTCTAAGTATCCTATTGACAATTTTAAAATGAATATTTAAACAAACTTGTCAATGATATTTTAGAATAGTGCATTTTATATGACAATCAATAAAATTAAACTTAATTAAATAAGTTCCAATCATTATAGAATGTGGGATTATCCTTAGTTCAGTATTGAATTCCAATGTGGACAACCATATTTGGAAGGCACTTAAATCATACTGGTTTATAANTCATCTGTTGATGGACACTTAGGCTCTTTCCATGTTTTAGCTATTGTGGAGAGTGCTGCTATGAACATTGGGGTACATGTGCTCCTATGCATCAGCATTTCTGTATCCCTTGGGTAAATTCCTAGCAGTGCTATTGCTGGGTCATACGGGTCACTCCTCCTTTCTTACCTCCTCTGCTTTCAAAGAGGAGTCTCTTTGCAAAGAGACTTTGCTTAGACTTTTGAGAAGTACATCAGTACAGTGTAGAAGGTGATGAACAAACGGATGATTAAGAAAATAATATGTATGTAGGAAGGTAGGTAAACAGACACGACAGATAGGCAAGGACTCTTCCATTTTATTCCCGATCGCCCTCCTGACCCTATGCTCAATATATGAGAATTACAAAAAGTGTACCCGAGGAGATCAACACTGAAGCGAAAGCACTAAAAGGATTGACCAGACTCCATGATTTTTTAAAAAATTCTCTGTAAGTAATATTATGCAATGTTTATCTTTCTGTGTCTGACATATTTCCCTTCACATAATGTCCTCCAGGTTAATCCATGTTGTTGCAAATAGCAGAAATTCCAATTTTAAAACTGAATAATATTCCATTAAACACACACACACACACACACACACACACACACACACTATTGTGAATAATGCTGAAATGTACATGGGAGCACCACTCTCTCTCCCAGGTACTAATTTCATTTTCTTTAAATATATGCCCGGGGGCGGGGGGGAGTTGTTGAATCATATGGTAGTTCTAATCTTAGGGATTATTTTTGAGGGACCTCCATACTATTTTCTACAATGACTATAATAATCTTATTTCCACCAACAATGGACAAGGGTACAGTTCTTTAAAAGACAGAAAGAGGGCCACCTGGGTGGCTCAGTCAGCTAAGTGTCCAACTTCAGCTCAAGTCATGATCTCATGGTTCTGGGGTTCAGGCCCTGCATTGGGCTGTTTACTGACACCTCAGGGCCTGGAGCCTGCTTTGGATTGTGCCCCTCTCTCTGCCCCTCCCCCACTCACACTCTGTGTCTCTCTCTCTCTCTCAAAAATAAACATTAGAAAATTTAAAGAAAAAAACAGAAATAAAAAGCAAGTTTCTCCTTTTGCCCCATCTTTACCAACACTTGTTATTTTTTGACATTTTAATAACAACCCTTGCAACTGGTGTGAGGTGATAATCTCAATGCGATTTTTATTTGTGTTTCCTTGATGATTAGCGGTGTTGAACAGTTTTTGATGTGCTATAGGCCTCTTGTATGCTTTCTTAGGAAAATGTCTATTCAAGTCGTTTGCACATTTTTCTTTTTTATATAGAACTTTTTTTTTGCTATTGAGTTGTATGAGTTCCTTATATATTATGTATATTAACTCTCTATCAGATTTACGGTTTGCAAATACCTTCTCCTATCCTATAGGCTGCCTTCTGCTCTTATTGATGGTCTTCTTGGCTTTGCAGAAACTAGTCTAGTGGAGCCCATTTACTTATGTTTCCATCTGTTTCCTGCTTTCAGTTTCAAATTTAAAAAAATAATTGCCAAGACTAATAATCAAAGACCTTTTCACTTGTTTTTTTCTAAGTTTTTTTTATGGTTCTATGTCTTAGTTTTAAGTCTTTAATCCATCGTGGGTTGATTGTTGTGTATGATGTAAGATAAAGTTCCAATCATTCTTGCGTGTATGAATATCCAGTTTTATCAGCACCATTTACTGGGGAAACTCAGTTTTTTTCCAAAAAGAGTATTGTCTCATGCTTTGAGAAATCCTTTATTTTGTGTGGCTTTTTGAGGGGGGGATTCTATTGTCTAGGATAGGTAAAAACATGTTTTAAAGTTAACTGTAGGGGCGCCTGGGTGGCTCAGTCAGTTAAGCGTCCAACTTTTGCTCAGGTCATGATCTAACAGTTCGTGAGTTCAAGCCCCGTGTGGGGCTCTGTGCTGACTGCCAGCTCAGAGCCTGGAGCCTGCTTCAGGTTCTGTGTCTCCCTCTCTCTCTGACCTTCCCCTGCTCACGCTGTCTCTCTCTCCCTCTCAGAAATAAATAAAACATTAAAAAAATGTTAAAGTTAACTGTAAAAATAATATAAGGACCTAAAGGGTCTAGTCCTAGTCCTATTCTATATATATCATATATTATATATATATCATGTATTATATATTATATATATACAAATACATACACACACTCACACATATATATGTATATATGTATATTTTCTCACTACAAAATTTTACTTGAAGTTAACTATTCAAAAATATGTCTGCAGCTACCTGTGCCCGGAGAAAGGATAATTTATTTTTCCTTTATTCTTGTCTTTCTTTAATTTCCAAGCTCTTGAAATGCAAATCAAAACCACTATGAGATATTAACTTACACTGGTCAGAATGGATAAAGTCAAAATAACTAGAAATAACGAGTGTGGAGAGGAGGTGGGGAACAAGGAAGCCTCAGTGTATAGTTAGTGAAAATGCAAATTGGTGCAGCCAATGTGGAAAAGAGTACAGAGGTTCCTCAAATATCAAAAATAGAAAGGGGTGCCTCAGTCAGTTGAGCACTTGACTCTTGATTTCAGCTGAGGTCATGTTCTCAGGGTTGTGGGCTCCATGCTGAGCATGTAGTCTGCTTAAGCTTCTGTCTCTCTCCCTCTGCCCTCTCCTCTGTTTGTACATGTTATCTCTCTCTTTCTTGCTGAAAAATAATAAATGCTTATTTATTTATTTTCAAGACAGAACACAAGCAAGGAGGGGACAGAGAGAGGGGCACACAGAGAATTCAAAGTAGGCTCCAGACTCTGAGCTGTCAGCAGAGAGCCCAATGCAGTGCTTGAACCCACAAGTGGTGAGATCATGACCTGAGCTGAAGTCCGACACTCAACCAACTGAGCCACCTGGATGCCCCATCTAAGAATAAATGAATGAATGAATGAGTAAGTAAGTACATAAAATACCATATGATCCAATCAATACATGCCTGGGTATTTATCCAACGCAAACAAAAACACTTTCCAAAAAGATATCTGAACCCCAGCATTATTTACAATACCCAAGATACACAGGCAACCTAAGCATTCATGGATAGAGGAATAAATGAATGGATAAAGAAGTTGTGAGATGTATGTGATATTATTTGTAAATGATGACATTGTTACATTTGCAAAAACATGGATAGGCCTACAGGGTATTATGCTGTATGATATAATTCAGACTGTGAAGTGCAAATACCATTTGATTCTCATATGTAGAATCTAAAAAAAATCAATGAGTAAACAAATGAAAAGCAGAATCATACCTATACATACAGAGAACAAAATGATGGTTGCCCTAGGGAAGAGGGCTGGCAGGGACAAAGTGAGTGAAGTGGAGGGGGAGATAGAGGCTTCTACTTATGGAATGAATAAGTCATGAGAATAAAAGACACAGCATAGGGAATACAGTCAATGCTACTATAATAGCATTCGTGGTGAAAGATGGTAGCTACACTGTGTGATTATAGCGTAATGGATGAAGAAATTGAATTACTATGTTGATACCTGAAACCAATGTAACACTGTTTGTCAATTATACTCAAACTTATAAATAAATAAATAAATAAATATTCCCAAGATCTCAATTCCTAGGTGGGTAGCATATACTTAGATGTTAAGTTAAGTGATATAAAAAATGTTAATGGCAGAAATTAATTTCATCTCAAAATATTTTTACAAAGTCACATTTTAATCAAGAAGAATGTAATTTTTTTCTGTAAATAGTTGCCACATGGAGTTTTAATCTTTAAAAAATATCTTGGGGAGACTAGGTGGCTCAGTCGGTTAAGCATCCAACTTTGGCTCAGGTCATAGTCTCGCGGTCCATGGATTTGAGCACTGCATTGGAGCTCACAATGTGCTGACAGCTCAGAGCCTGGAGCCTGCTTCGGTTTCTGTCCCTTTCTCTCTCTCTGCCCTCCCCCGCTTGCACTCTGTCTCTCTCTCTCTCTCAAATATAACTAGACATTAAAAATTAAAAAAAAAATCTTTACCAAGTTGATAGAAGAGAGGCAGTTTTACATTATTATTTTAATTTCTATTTCTGTGGATACCAGCAAGATTAGTAATTTTTCATATTCATATTAAAGATTTCTATAGCTCTTTTTATAAATTACTTGCTACTAGAAAGATTCATCTTTTTCTTACTGATTTGAAAAATCATTTATGTAATAAGTTTATTAGTCCATTTTGTTGCATTGCTTTTATGGTGTGTTTGAAAAATTGAAATTTTTAATGTTTATAATAATCTATCGGGGCGCCTGGGTGGCTCAGTCAGCTAAGCGTCCGACTTCGGCTCAGGTCATGATCTCACGGTTCGTGTCGGGCTCTGTGTTGACAGCTAGCTCAGAGCCTGGAGCCTGTCTTCAGATTCTGTGACTCCCTCTCTCTCTGATCCTCCCCTTCTCACGCTGTCTCTCTCTCTCTCTCTCTCAAAAATAAATAAAACATTTTAAAAAAAAGAATAAAAATAATCTATCATTTGGTATGTTTATACTTGATACATGTTAAGAAAAATCCTCATTTGTTATCTGCATAATCATCTATATTTTATTGTATTAAATTTTACTGAAGCACGCATTCACACACACGCGCACACACACACATTTTGACTTGAGGTTTAATGACCAAAATAATCCTAACCCTATTCTGACCAAAATAATTCTAATCCTATTCTGTTTACCCCTTTGAGGGCTTAAAGGGATTTCTTAAAGCTCCATGTCATATGTTTTGAATGATAGAATACCTTGAGACGTATACCACTCAGCTATATTGTACAGAATGAAGTCTCCAGTCTCAAGCAATAATGCCTCAACATGTTACATATTACTTGGGAATCTATTAAGAAATAAAAGATAGCATGGGATAATGAGGGCAGTCACAAAGCCCATTGCCTTCAAGAGATCATTTAGGATGAAGGGCAAATTTTTGAAAATTTAAGCCCTATGAGGATTTATTGCATAAACCTTGCAATACAACTACTTATCAGGTTTCTATAATATTAGCAAATGATATGTATCTTCATACTCTGAGATGGCAATCTCAAGCAAGCTGTTTTTCCTCACTTTCCATAAACAACCATCAAAAGCTGTTGGCCCACTTTAAAATGCACTGCACTCCTAATAGCAGTTCATAAAATCAGACCCTCATAACCAAAGAAGCACCTGAAAATCTGAAGTCTCCCACAAGACTGGACCAGTACACTTCCTGTCTGTAGCTTCCCAACAGTACTTTATCTGTCACATTAAAAAAAAAAATCCAGGATGCTGTAAACCACAGACTTTCTACATTACTTGTTACACTATTGATGTGTGATCTTTAGTCTGCTCTGTGTCAGATGTCAGTGAATACATACATGCATCACATGTATTCTGATTCTTGCATCAAATCCAGAGGCTAATGTGTTAATTCTATGAGACTTGACTAAAAATTTATCTTCAGTTCTGACCATCAGGCAAACATAAATTCTAGTTTTTAATATTATTGTTTTTAAAAATCACTTTTCTGAAATATTCCTTTGGTATTTAGAGAAAAATATGACCTCAATACATTGCTTATTCCCGATCCTTCAATATCTATCATAACGCTCTGATTATAGTAGACTCAGTATTTGATAAATGAATGAATCTGGGATAAATTCAATCATGGATTGCTACTGAAAGAGCCTTTTAAGCCAAGAACATTTATTTGTAAATTTCTAGAATCAACAGTAACATTTTGCAGTAACTTAAAAATTAAAACATGAACTACAAAGTCTTATTGCTATTGCAATCACTGTGATTAATGGTTCATAATATTAAAGACCTTATGAGAAAATTTCCACTTCCTGTTAGGATAGACAGGAAATAACTACTTGGATGGTTAAAAGAGAGAGAGAGAGAGAATCCAGAAAAAGAAAAAACTCATATACATATATTTTTTAGATACAGGGATCCTTGGGGATATGAATCTTGGACATCAAAAAAAAAAAAGAAGTCTGCCATTTAAGGACATCAAGACAGAGTGGCATGTCCCGGCAAAGTATGGGCAGACAGAAGAGAAAGGTCATTTTAGTTAGAGATATATTATAGGGATAAAGAGAAATCAGGTGATGCTTACAAAATTCAGTGGACTGAGAGTTTGGAATTGTAGGAGCTCTATATAAGAATAGACTGATCAGGCAAATAATTCTTCTTGAGTTTTATTAAGAGAGAGGAAGTGGTAAAGGGGCTGATGAGCACAGAGGAGAGACAGGTTTGCACATTCTCAGAGTTTATGCATTCCAGAATTGATTGAATCCAAATGGGGAACAAAAATATCTAAAACAACAAGCTATACTCTTGGAGCTCACGTGCTGACAAGATCAAAAATGTGGTGATGACCCAGAATGTTGAGAGTTTGGATAATCATACATAAATTCAACCTAAAAAAATCAACTGAAAATTGATGAAAAACTTGAATGTAAAATCTAAAACCATAAGAAAACATATGGAGTAAACTCCCTGATATTGGTCTTGATAATGATTCTTTGAATTTAAAACCATAAGGAAAGGCAACAAAAACAAAAACAGAAACAAAAAAAAAGTGGAACTATATCACACTAATAAGCTTCTACAAAGCAAATGAAATCATTAATAAAATGAAAAGGCAACCTACTAAATCAGAGAAAATATTTACAAACCACATATCTGATGAAGTGTTAATATCCAAAATATATAAATATTCATACAAATCAATAGTAAACAAACAAACTGAATAAAAAGTGAGCAGAGGAACTGAACAGATATTCTTCCAAAGAAGGCATACAAATGGGCAACAGACACATGAAAAAGGTGTTCAACGTCATGAGGGAAATCCAAATCAAAACCATTGGATATCACTTCGTATCTGTTAGAACAGTCATCATCAAAAAGACAAGAGATAACAAGTGTTGGTGAGAGTATGGAGGAAAGGAAAACTTGTGCACTATTGGTGGGAATATGAATTTGTGCAGCCAGTAAAAACTAGCATGGACTTTCCTCAAAATGTTAAAGACAGAGTTACCATATGATCCAGCAATTCCATTTGTGAGTATGTACCTGAAGGAAACAAAATCACTATCTCAAAGAGGTAGTTACACCTTCCATGTACATTATAGCATTATTTACAAAAATCAAGACATGGAAACAACCTAAGCATCCACTGACAGATAAATGGATAAAGAAAATTTGATTCACATATGCATTTAGATATTTTGTCACCCTAAAAAGAAGGTAATCCTGCCATTTGTGACAACATGAATGGACCTTGAAGATATTATACTGAGTGGAATAAGTCACACAGATAAAGACAAGTACTTTTATGTTCTCACTTATATCTAAAACAACTGAATCTAAAACAACTGAACTCAAACAAACAGAAAATATATTGGTGGTTGTCAGAGGCAGGGGATGAGGGAAATGGATAAAGGCAGTAAAAAGGTATATACTACTAGCTGTAATATAAATAAATTTGGGGAATGTAATATACAGCATGATGACTATAATTGACAATACTGTATTATGCATTTGAAAGTTTCTAAGAGTGTAGGTTTTATAAGTTCTCATCATAAGAAAAAAAATGTGACTATATGAGATGATGGATGTTAACTAAACTTACTGTGGTGATTATTTTATCAAATATATATATATATAGATATATGATACATGATATACAACTATAACTGTATATATATAACTATAAACTAATGTATACCTTAAATAAAAACAATGTTATGGGGCACCTGGGTGGCTCAGTCAGTTAAGCATCGGACTTCGGCTCAGGTCACAATTTCACAGTTTGTTAGTTTGAGCCCTGCATCAGGCTCTTTGCGGACAGCTAGCTCAGAGCCTGGATCCTGCTTCAGATTCTGTGTCTCTCCCTCTCTCTGTCTCTCCACTGCTCATGCTCTGTCTCTGTCTGTCTCTCAATAACAAATAAACATTAAAAAATTTAAAAAAAATACAATGCTATATGTCAATTATATTTCAATAAAACTGGAAAATAAATAATAAAGTTGTTCTCCAAACCAGCTCAAACTCTAGGAAAGATATACATGAGTGACTGGTCTCATTCTTATTGTTAACAACAAAATAAAGAGATTGTATGCCCTATAAATTAAATTAACAAAACAATCAAATGTTATATCTATATCTGTATTATCTATTCTATATCATCTGCATCATCCATATCTATATGTGCTTCCATTATTTTATATTGTGTCTGAAACAAAATAAAAATATATGACAAGCATAAATAGGGGAAAAGGCAGCTTATAATAAAGAGATTATATAGTCAGTAAAATTAGCCCTATGTGTGACTCAGTCATTAAGTTCAGAAAATAAGGTCTTTAAAACAATTATTGTAAATATATAACAGAATTTAAAAGAAATATGACTGTAATGTGTTAACAGATACATTTAAGAAAAAATACATAATATAAAATTCGAAACAAAAACTCAACAATGGGAATCAAATTTTCATTGGATAAACTAAACAGAAGATTGGAGTGTGTAGAAGGAAAGAACAGGAACTTCAAAGTCATGTCAGTAAAATTTAATGTGGTCAAAGCAAAGAGATAAATAGTATTTTTAAAATGAGTTGATCATCAGTGACATGAAGAATAATATTAAATACCCTAGCACTTATATACAATCCTCACCCCAGATAAAGAAGAGAAAGGGGCAGAAAAATTTTTTGAAGAAATAATTATTTAAAGTTTTTCTTGTCTTTTTTCTTAAGCCATCAACACAGATTAACTCTATAATCAAAACTAGGATACAAAAGAAGTCAATTCCCAGCAAATCATGCTTGAATTGTAGAAACAAACATAGGAAAAGGAAAAAAAGTCAAGTTCCTTGAGAAGGAAATAAGATTTTAAACAGGGCACCTGGGTGGATCAATTGGTTAAGCAGCTCAGGTCATGATCTCACAGTTTGTGAGTTCTAGGCCCCCTGTGCTGACAGCTCGGTCTGTCTGTCTGCCTTCTGTCTCTCTCAAAAATAAATAAATATTTTTTTTAAATGTTGAAAACATTTGGCCAAACTTAGAGAATGAGAAAGTTAAAATTTCCTTTTTCATGAATGAAAGAGGACACAGGACATCAATACAGATACTACAGTAACTAAAATAAAAGTAAGGGAATGTTATGAACCATTTTACATACACAAATTTCACAATTTTGAGAAGAGACTACTTCGAAAGACACACCTATCAATTTGTCTAACTGAAAGAATGAAATTGCAGACAAACTCAATAGATTATAACTCTTAAACAAATTGAATTTGTAATTAGAAACTTTCAATGAAGTGCTTTCACTGTAAATGGAGTGCTTTCACTGTAAATTCTACAGTTATTTAAAAAGTGATGCCAATTTTATACAGTTTTCAAAATATACTGGAAGAAGGGACATTTCCGAATGTGTTTTATGTTGTCAGCATAACACAAGTGTATTCATTTTGTAGTGCTACAAAATGGTGCAGTGGCTGGAAACAACACAAATTTATTATCTTACATGTATGTAGATTAGAAATCTAAGAATGAGTCTCATCAGGCTAACTACATATTTGCAGGGCTTTGTTCCTTCCTACGGTCACTAAGGGAGAGTCAGTCTGCCCACTTTTCATCTTACACAAGGTTGCCTCTATTGCTTGGCTCATGGAGTACTCCCATTTGATTTTCCAAGCCAGGAATGGAGAATGGAGTCCTCTCATTACAGCATGGTGACCCTTCTGTAGTCACATCCCCATCTAACCTCGGTCCAGAAAGATTCTCCACTTCTAAGAACCATGTGATCAATTGTGACCAGCAGGCTGATCCAGCATATGCTCCCCATCTCAAGGTCCTTATTTAAATTTGCAAAGTCTCTTTTCCACATCAGGTAGCATACTCAAAGGATCCACGGATGAGGAATGCAGATTCCTTTGGGGGGGGGGACATTACTCAGTCTACTGCACTAAATCAACATGGAGGCCCTGAAAGACATTATAAGAAATGAAAACAAATGACCAGTATCCTCATTAACATAGACACAGAATGCTGAACAAAGTACTAGCAAGTAATACCAAACAAAGTACTAGCAAGTAATACCAGTTATGCCCTGTCTTTGCCATCTTACCATAAAGACTGGAAAATTGGATGAGTTCTATGAATCTCTGCTTTTCCATATATTAAATAACAGGTGGGGCAGAATAGGCATGCCCAAGAGGAAAAAAAATAAACAAAAAGAACCCTACAACCCACCTTGGATTATCCCTTGAGACACTTTGCAGACCATGAGCCAAAAAGGAAACTTAGAATATAATATCCTTCCTAAGTTGAAGAGGTAGAGATAAGAGGTCAGGGAGCACGTAGCAGGTAGAATACATGTGTCAGAGTAACAGAGAGGAAGGGGACGGAGAATAATTCCAGAACAGAGGTCCACTCACGTTGTTGTCTAAAAACCAAGCTGTATACCCACAAGGTCATACTTTATGAGGCTTGACAGGAACAAGTCCCAAGTTGTGGCTAGGCGAAAATGTCGTAGAGAACACACATACTTCAGGGACATTGGAGTTCCAAGTGCACTGAATGAAGCACCTCACTGACCACACCAGACATTTCATAGAAATCCCAGAATGGCCAAAAATCATTAGAAGAGCTAAAATTGGCCTAAAATAAATACTCAACACCTGTTCTGAGAAAGCTAAAACATGAAACTCAAAAAGTTTGTTGGTCTGCAAGTAGCTTATCTGTCTGTAAAAACAAAACTCAAACTTCTTTTTTTCACATTTATTCATTTCTGAGAGACAGAGAGAGTGTGTGTGAGTGGGAGAAGGGCAAAGAGAGAGAGGGTGGCACAGAATCCAAAGCAGGCTCCAGGCTCCAAGCTGTCAGCACAGAGCTTGACATGGGCCTCGAACTCATCAACCTTGAGATCATGACCTGAGCAGCAGTTGGACACCTAACTAAGCCACCCAGGCGCCTCAAACCCAAGACTCTTGAAAGTGGCATCATCTTACAGAAGTTTATGCTGTGATGGAAATATTATTTTTCACACTTTGATCCAGTAGCCATAGCATGTGTAGATATTATATGTTTGAACTGTCACTAGTGAGCAACGGAATTTTAAATTTTATTTAATTTGAATTAATATAAATTCTAATTTAAACGGATAATAGCCAAATGTCATTAGCAGTTACTGAATTGAATGCTACACCATTAAACAAAGAGAATAAAATTGAGATGTTCATCTGTGTATCATTTGCAAATGCAGTATCCAATAATAAATTAAGAGACATGCAAAAATGCAAATATGAAACATAGCGAGATGAGAAATTAGTCACTGGGAAGCCACAGAAATGACAGAGATCATAAAATAAAGCTAAGCATAAAATAAGGAGGGAAGAAGTCAAAGATATAAAAATGAATAATGTTTTTCATTGGTTTATTTGCTGTTTCGTGCCTGTGACTCAGTGAATCACCAATCATTAGTCAGTATGCATTATTACAGTTAAGGAAGATGTGGGTCATTTGGTTTTTTTAGTTCCTGGAATATTACATTTCTGAACCTTTGTAAGCTTATCCCTCCATGTTATTCAAAGAAAAAGTACCAAATACTAGTTATTACTTTTATACATTAACTCTTGCTGTTTTTAATCTTCTAAACAGGCTATTCTTGGTTTCTTGCTTTGCAGTGAGCAATCAGACAGCATCTGAATGTCCTTCTTTGGACAGTAAAGCCAGTCAATATGCCTCAATATATTATCTATCTAAGGCACTCTTCTTGATGAATGGTTTTTGCATTTTAACAAACTGATTCCATAAAGGAGCTTTATATTTTCTTATGATGATTTTAAATCTCAAGCAGATGGTACACAATATATTTAAACAATTCTATGTTGAATTCTGCATGATTGGATCATTTAAGCATAAATATTGAATTAAAAGATAAAAGCATCTGAAAACTCAAAGAAGCAGTTAAGATTTAAAAATATCTCAAGTTTTTCCTTTACCTTTTTTAGATTGTATTTTGGTTGTCATGCTTGTGATAATTGTTTATTCTAGTGTCATTTTTATACTATTGGGTTTTCTTAAATTGCATTGTGCTGAGTTGTGCTAAAGATTTTATTGTTATTTTTTTTATCTAAAACCACTGGTTATCCAGTGTCATATTTGGGAGCAAACTCATAGGTTATGTGAAAATACAGCAATAGATATGGATATAAGTAAAGAAAATATTTTCAGGGCTAAGGGATTATTGACCATTTAAAGTCCATCTCTCTCCAGGGTGACAGCTCAGAACCTGGAGCCTGCTTCAAAATTCCGTGTCTTCTCTCTCTGTCCCTTCCCTGCTCAACAGAAAAATCCAAGCGAGGTATAAACTACAAGTTGACATATTTGCTAAAGGAAACTTTCTGAGTTTCTGGATCACATTAATCTGTGATGTTAGTACTGCTACTAACTGCTACTAACATAAGACAATGTTCATTAATTATCTAGTCCATATAAAAAATTTAGAACGATAACATATAGTGGCCAAAAGAGCTATATATAAATAGAATCATTATTTTAAGACAGCACATTCTTATTTCACATGCCCTCCATTTAAAAGTACTAGTTATTAAAATTAAAAACACTTGTCCTTCCTTACAGAATCTATTTCAAATAGTTTTCAACGTTAAGAAAAAAAATCAGTCCGTTCCCAGCTTATGTTCCAGAAACAGTTCTCGTTTCAATTCAAAGCTCAACAAAAAATAAAACTTACCGAAAATATCATTTCTCTGATGTCATATTTTGTTACACTTGAAAATGTTTGTGTAGATTTAGATAATTCTGGCGTTGCTCCAGAGAAAATTGGATTTGTGTATTAGACGAAAGTTATGATGAGGTGTATTACAGAAGGAATTAACTGGAAAAAAAAATAGCGGTGTATTGGGAACTGGCATTATCAATTGAAATTGAAACCAATCCTTTGAACACTTAAAAATGCCATTTCTTCTTGGTAATACTTCAAACTTACTTGTTAAAAGAGTCAGGAAGATAAAAACATAAGGGGGACATACTAAAAGAGTTTGCCTGACATTTCTGTACCTGTTCCTTTGTTTTACAAATTCACAATGAAACAGGCCATTTATAATTAAAGGATTACCTCGATTCTAGAATCCATACTTCTCTCATTGCTTGGGAAGCTGTCTTGGACATGAGTGTTGGTGCTCAGGCACAGGAGAGGCAGGAACACATCCATTGTCTTTCTCTCCATGAAATTTAATTAATTAGGTTTAAATTTATTAATTGAATTGGATTATACATATATATGTATAATACGTATATATTGGATTATATATGTACACAGTGGTCATCAGCTTCAATCAAGTGAAAGGTGAAATTAGGCCACAGAAGAGTGTTTGAGATCCTCCTTACTTTCAGGTCAGATTGGTCTTCTGAAACATTGTAGATCCAGATCGCTCTGTGTTTTCCTTACGAATGAAGCTGATATGCTCATGCTTGACTCTCCTTCTTCCAAATAAGAGGGAGCTTTCCCATTTGAGCATGAAAGACGCATGAATACCCAAATATCCATCCTGTCAGGTTTCTTTGTTATCATCTTTGGACCCCTTTGTCCTTTTCTGCAGAGATCATGTTCCGGAATCTCGCCTCTCACCCACTTCCTAACATTTCAGTAGAAGTAGCCATAAGTATACCATGAACCCACTGCTTGTGCACAGGTGACAGGTCTAAGAATGGGCACCTGAATCACATGACTCCCCAAATTCGGGGTTAGACATTGAAAACAGAGCTGTGTGATAAAGCCACTTTCTGCCATATGGACTGAGACACATAGAAAGTAAGTTTGCTCATCACAAACTTAAACTTCTTATTGAGACAATTTTCATTTTGTCATTTGCTTAGTAATGTCCATTTAGAAGTGAGGTAACTGGGGTGCCTGGGTGGCTTAGTCGGTTAAGCGTCCAACTTTCGCTTAGGTCATGATCTCACGGTTCGTGGGTTCGAGCCCCGCGTCGGGCTCTGTGCTGACTGCCAGCTCAGAGCCTGGAGCCTGTTTCAGTCTGTGACTCCCTCTCTCTCTGACCCTCCCCTGCTCACGCTGTCTCTCTCTCTCCTAGAAATAAATAAAAATATTAAAAAGAAAAAAAAGAAGTGAGGTAACCAAGCGAGGTAACCAAATGACCCTTTAGATGCAACCAAGTACCGTCTACTTACGAGTTTATAATGCGTAAATCCCGATGTACAACTGTTACCAGGTTGGATTTTATAGATGAAAGTAAGGAGGCAATGTTCTAATTCTGACCACCTGGCACCTACTCAATCAGTTTTACTCACGGTAAACATCTGGTGTCCTCACACCCACAAGTGCCAGCTCAACATCAATTCCCATGAGCTGCATTTTTCACCACCTTTACCGAAAAAGAGACAAAAGAGTGATCAGCACTGGTTGGGCTCAGTAGTAAACTCTGCTTAGAGGATGTACTAATCATTCAGTGTGAGGTGTTGGGTTTTGCTTCTCCATTTAAAGGCACACTCCTGCTTTAGAAAAAAGTTGGTTCCCTTTATTGAGTTAGTGACATTTATTGTGTAATGCAGTGCTCAAGGTATACAAGGAATTTTTAAAAACAGAAGGAGACATCCTTGTATCCTTAGGAACTTTACACTACAATGAGGGGGAGCGATAACTAATTTGCCATAAATCAGAATGCAATGAACAGTAAGGGCATACGAAGAAAGCCTCACACATTTGGTAATGGTGATTTGGTTATATGAAATAATTTAAATTAATCGTGCCACTTTCTATTGTGCTCCTGAAATTAGCCAATCACATATGATTTGCTGAACCGTGCAAAAGGTGAAATGTAGAATACGTACACAATAAGGCAAGTCATAGCATTCTGATTTCTGTCTTTGTGAAACGTGAATACTTTATGAAGAGAAACGTTCGAGAGCATCAAAACATATTGTTGAGAGATTTCAATAAAATAGAGCATATTAGACTACTCAAAATTTAGTCTCTTTTGTTAGGAAACTTTGAATAGGCATTTACTGGGAAGAATCAGCCACCTAGGAAGCCTGATGCAATGAAATTTAGGTATGTGTGCAGGAAGCCTAATTAGAGTTAATGAGGCTTGATTTCCATTACACGCTAACATTCTTCAAGAATCTATGTTTTTTAAACTTTCTTGTTCTGCAAGATTTGCACATTTTGTCTCTACTTTGTTTTGTTTTATAACACAAAATCCATATTAGGAGTTGAGAGTAATAGACAAGGTCATTTCATAATGTCATCATATCTAACTTTTGCAGAAAACTGAATCTGCATACAAATTAATTTTTGTTTTATAACCAATGTACTATTTTTAATCAGTGGAAGATGTACCTTTCAATTCTTCCCCAAAATTAATAGCAGTTGCCTTTTATTGCCATTTCCTTATAAATATATACAACTGAATTTATCAGTTTTCCCTTTTCACTGGAAATCTGGAAAATGAGAAATTCTAGACAAGCATTCAAATAAAATTAAGCTTCTACAATATTTTGAAACATGTTTCAGAATTAACAGAGGCATTGTCTATCCTTCCTCTTTCAAAGGCAAATCCCAGTTTTATTTTTTTGACCCTGTTCATTATTTAGAAAGAGCTTGACTAGAAGTGACTGAAATTTTCAAACAATCATGGCTTATATAAAATAGATGCATAGCTATCACTCCTACAAAAGTCTGGGCAGGAAAACAGAGCTGGTTTGGTTCTTAATGGTATCAGAGGTACAAGGTCCTAGTAGACTAGGGTTGTGCCTTGCAAAGCCTAAATGTCATGGTCTAAGATAACAGAATGTATAGAGAACACAATTGTAAAAAGAAAGAGAAAAAGCAGAGGCTTTACTTTCTGACAAGAGCACAGACTAGGATAACTTGTCATTCTTCACTCTGCCATGTGTTTTTATAATTCATTAGAGCAACTGTTCCTTTATTGCAAAAACAATAGAATTTCCTCATTACTATTACTTCCTTAACTCAGTCATTCACCAAATATTTACTAAATTACTACTGAATTATGTGAAGGAAACCAATGCCACAAAGATTAAGAGAACAATTCTCACAGGAAGGAAGGTAAGAAGGGCGGAAATGATTGTAAAATATGTTAGTATGTTATGTTAATATGTGCTGGGAGCCACACTGGCCTCACTGGATGACAGTCACAGCAAGGAAATGGCAGTGTTTGCACAGCTCCTGTCATGAGAAACCAAAACTGGTATCCCCTTCTGCTACCACTGGCTCATGTTGGAAATGAGCCTGCTGGTATTGACCAGGCCTCACAATATTCCATATCAGACCCATATTCCGAACACAGATACCTCATAAGGAAAAGCATATTCCTGCCTTTTCAAAAGAGATTTTAGATAAAAGCACTACGGATGATTGTCAAAAGGCTCTTCCTATGGGCCTTGCAGATTCAAGCCTTAGATAATAAAGGGGGTTAAGAACACAAGACTTACAATTGAGCCTGGCCCCGAGACAAAGAGCCTAATTTAGAGTTAAGGAACAGATAAGGGCAGAACTTAAGTTAATACTTACACCTTTTCTAACTGGCGATGTATGACAGTCCCTTCCCTAAGGCCTACTTTCTGCAAACACCCTCTCTTACAGGGATGGCTGCAATGAGGATAGGTAAGAGTAGCTAAAACATAACCCCCAAAGGCCAACACATTTAGGGCATCCATGGTGTTTACACATTCAGCATCAAGTCAAAAAGGTTTCCACAAACAACTTATTAACCAATTTAAAAACATTCATCCTCTTGAGAGCCAGACAGAATGACTCTTAGCCCATCCATACACTTAACCTATGACCTAACCTTAGCGTTATTAACTTAGAACAAATATGTATCCTGTCTTTTACTAAGAATACCCTGTTAATTCCGTAGTTAATAAGATTTACTTAACCTCACTATAATTGGAATCGTTCTATNTAAGGGCAGAACTTAAGTTAATACTTACACCTTTTCTAACTGGCGATGTATGACAGTCCCTTCCCTAAGGCCTACTTTCTGCAAACACCCTCTCTTACAGGGATGGCTGCAATGAGGATAGGTAAGAGTAGCTAAAACATAACCCCCAAAGGCCAACACATTTAGGGCATCCATGGTGTTTACACATTCAGCATCAAGTCAAAAAGGTTTCCACAAACAACTTATTAACCAATTTAAAAACATTCATCCTCTTGAGAGCCAGACAGAATGACTCTTAGCCCATCCATACACTTAACCTATGACCTAACCTTAGCGTTATTAACTTAGAACAAATATGTATGTAAAAGACAAATATGTCTTTTACTAAGAATACCCTGTTAATTCCGTAGTTATAAGATTTACTTAACCTCACTATAATTGGAATCGTTCTACAGGAATATTTCTGTAAAACCTGCTTCTGTACACTTTCCAAAGCATCTTATCACAAAGAGTTATCCATTGTAAAAATTCCTTTTTCTGATGTCATGCTATCATTTAACCTATAAATAAAGACACCAAAACTGATAGGACAGAGATGTCTGACTGGTGATCAGAAAGAATCTCCGGGGCTCTCTCACTCTCTCTCGCCGACACCGTCCATCCTTCAGGGACCCCTGGATCTGCTGGAGCCAGCCTCCGGCAAATATGTAAGAGTTTATTCCATTATATGAGAAACAAAAAACTTTTAAATTTCAGAACAGGAAAAAATTTCTTCTAGATGGTATAATTTAAGAAAATATTATGTGGCAAGTGTCTTTGTATAAGTTTCAACAATGGGAAGTGTTTCATAAAACAGATTGAGTTCCACTTGCAAAGGGATATAGTAGATTTACTCCCACCAAAACCAGAAGTCACAGAATAAATCAAATATAACATCATTTCCTTTAAAGCCATTGAAGGTTTGTGGATACAGAGAAATCTATAAAAGCAAAATTCCAAAACAGTGAGCTCTTCCCAAACGAGCAAGTGACAGTTGGCTTCCATTCTTGGGCTAGTTGTTGAAACTGGAGATAAGCTTTGTCAAAAAAGTTTGACTGAGAACACTTATTTATCTAAAAGAAAGAAACAAAATAGCGTTCTGAAAAATGTGAAGGCCGGTATATCAAACATGAATCCGGAAGAGCCCCAACTACTAAGATGATCCTTTATCCCCAGTTATTTTATTACAAAGGACTTGAACTGAACAAGCAGAGTCTGGGTACAGGACTAGAAAAGAAAGATACCTTGCAATATCACAGTCCCACAGCCTCATGGTCTCACCATTCTTAGGTCTCGTGGTCTTTTAGTCTCATGATTTTGAATTTTTGGAGCCCTAAACATTCTCCCAGTTTTACAGTTTCAATGTCTAAGCGTCTAAACTCTGAAGTCAAGTAGACTCAAGGTTTCAATTTGTAGTGACTGGCTCCAATATCCTACTGGAACAAGAAGCCAGAATGCATCTTAAAAGTATTTTAAATATAGAGTAAATGATTAAAAACAAAGCTGCAACCAAACTCCAGGCTATTTAAACTCCCATTAAATTTGAGAACATTAACATCACGGTAGTGTAGAAGCATGAGGGCTAGTCTAAAGAAATTTAATTTTCCCTTAGTTCTGACACATAAATGGCCAAGACTCTGGTCGAGGCTATTAAAACGGAAACCTGGTGCCCAACTAGCTCAGATTTGATTTGCTGAAACAAATCAACTCCACATTCACTTTAGCTGCCTAAGAAAAAAGGGCAGTAGGTCTCAGGGGACAGGGGAAGAAGGCATAGATCTAATTCTACCTAAAATATTCACATCAGATTCATTCTCACTATTTTCAGATACATAATTCACCACTAAATAAAAAATCCAGTGGTGCCTGGGCGGCTCAGTTGGTTAAACATCCAACTCAGCTCAGGTCATGATATCATGTTTTATGACTTCAAGACCTGCATCAGGCTCTGCATTGACAGCAAGGAGTCTGCTTGGGATCCTGTCTCTCTCCCTCTCTTTTTGCCTCTCCCCCACTTGTTCTCTCTCTCTAAATAAATAAATACATACATAAACTTAACAAATAAAATAAGAATAATTAAAAAATTATGAGGCACATAAATAAAAATATGTGAATCTATCAAGAGAAAAATCACTGAACAAAAAATGATCTACAGATAACATTGCTGTGGGAAATATCAGAAATTGACTTTAAATTACCTTGTTAATATGTTTAAAAGATCTCAGGGTAAAGACTAATATAACGTATTAAAAATAAGAAATGACAGAAACAAAATGGAAGATGTAAAGCAAAAATGTAATCCTAGGACTGAAAAACAAAATCTCAAAAAAAAAAATCATTAGATGGGACTTAATAGCATATTCAGAACAATAGACAAAAAGAGTTCAGTAAATGTAAAGACAAATAATAGTATTTAGATTAAATTAGAAAGTAAAAACTATTGGGGGAAAAATAACAGAGAACTGAAGACTAGTAGCAAAATATGAAATAGTCCCAGGAAAGACTAGAGAAGTGAAGGGAAAACAGATTAGAATATTGACTGAAAGCTTTCCAGGTTTGATCAAAAAACAGCCACCCACCAATCCAGGTAGTTCAGTAAAACATAGGCTGAATAAAAAAGCTTAACCAAAATAAACAAACAACAAGACAACAACAGCAATAACAAAACACTTATGCAAATCAGAGTCACCTTCTGAAAAACATCAATAAAGGAAAAATATTAAAAACTCAGGCATAGAATAAAAACACACATGGGAACGATTGTAAGAATTACCACTGAATTGTCAACAGGAAAAAGGGAGACTCAATGGCAAATCAAAATATTGATAGAGCCTGGAAGGAAAGCCTCAACCAAAAACTATAACTAAAAACTGAAACTATAACCTAGAATTCTACATCCAGCTCCGTGTATGTGTGTAATCTCTCAAAAATAAAGGTATTTTCAGAAAAAAAAAAAAAACCCTGAAAGAATTTGTTTCTGGAAGTTTCCCACTACAGGAAACATCCACTTTCCAAGTGAGGGAAAATTATACCAGAAAAACACCAGATAGGGTTAAGTATGTAAGGTTACATATATTTCTTATATCACTTCTTTAAATACCTATCATTTAAATTGTTTTAATATTTATTTATTTTTGAGAGACAGAGAGAGAGTGTGAGTGGGGGAGGGATAGAGAGAGAGGGAAACAGAAGAATCCAAAGCAAGGTCCAGGCTCTGAGTTGTCAGCAACAGAGCCCGATGCAGGGCTCAAACCCATGAACTGCGAGATCATAACCTGAGCCGAAGTCAGATACTTAACCTACTGAGCCACCCAGGTGTCCCTAAATATCTATTATTTTAAAGCAAAAATAATAGCATTCATTGTCTCCACATAAATTATACAGATAAATAAGTTACATGATAATAGCCCATTGAGCAGAGAAGTAAATAGAATGATTATATTATATCATATTATATTTATTTTATTCTAATAAAATATTATCTGAAGGTAGATGATAAATTAAAAATGTACTTTAGGGGCTCCTGGGTGGCTCAGTTGCTTAAGCATCTAACTCTTGATTTTGGCTCAGGTCATTACGTTTATGAGATAGAGTCTGCATCAGGCTCTGGGCTGATAGTCAGAGCCTGCTTAGGATTCTCTCTCTCCTCTCCCTCTCTCTCTCTGCCCCTCCCCCAACTCATGTGCACGCACCCTCTCTCTCTCTCAAAATAAATAAATAATTTTTTTAAAGTGAACTTTAGGGGTACCTGGGTGGTTCAGTCAGTTAAGCATCCAACTTGGGCTCAGGTCATGATCTCACAGTTTGTGAGTTCAAGCCCTGTGTCAGGCTCTATGTTGACAGCTCAGAGCCTGGAGCCTGCTTTGGTTTCTATGTCTCCATCTCTCTCTGCCCCTCCCCTGCTTGTGTGTGCTCTCTCTCTCTCAAAAATAAATATTAAAAAATTTAATGCACTTTATTCTTCAATTTTAAAGAGAACAAAAAACAGGAAGAATGGTCAAAATATCAATAGTGATAATAAAATGTAATACTGAAATAAATGTAACACAAAAGGAGGTCAAAATAAAGGAAAGAACAGTAAAAAACAAAAGAAACAAACAGAAAAGAAATAGAATGAGGATAGATTTAGTTCATGTATATAATTAGTCAAATAGCTATGGAATAATTCCCCATGTAGGAGGCAGACATCATCAGATGGGACAAGAAAGCATCATCCAACTATTTGCCACTTTGCTTTTGGGAGACCCAGCCTATGTTTTTATAAATGTTGAAAGTAAGAGTGTGAGAAGGTACAAAATGCAAAAACAAGGAATAATAAAGCTGAAGTGGCTATATTAATGTTACAGTAGGTTACAACAAAGCATCTTTGGCAGAGATAAAAATAGATCCTTTATTCTGATAAAAAAAAAATAATTCATCAGTCAGCCACAAAAATACTAAAAGTTCATTTCTCAGTAACAAAGCTTCAAAATACAGGAAATTAAAATAAGCAGACCTAAACAAAGAGATATACAATCTACACTCAAAGCTGAATGTATTAACAAAACTGTCTTACTAATAAAGAACCATGATATTAAGAAATCAGTAATGGCGGGGCGCCTGAGTGGCTCAGTTGGTTAAGTGTCTGACTTCTGCTCAGGTCATGATCTTACAGTTTGTGTGTTCGAGCCCTGCATTGGGCTCTGTGCTGACATCTAAGAGCCTGGAGACTGCTTCAGATTCTGTGTCTCTCTCTCTGCTCCTCTCCTGCTCACACTCTGTCTCTCTCTCTCTCAAAAATAAACATTAAAAAAAAGAAATCAGTAACTATAAAAGATTTATAAAATCCAAGTTGACCAAAATTACATTTATAGAACACTTCCCTCAACAACAGTAAAACACATAATATTTACAACTTTGCATAACACTTTTCTAAAATAAAACAATGCCTGGCCTAAAGTATTTCAAAATGAACTTTCACAAAAATCACAATGATACATAGGTTCTTTTCCTCACTTCAAATAAGAGTGAAATATCCAGAAAAAAATGTTAATATTTGGAAATTAAGTCATGAATCAGGAAAAAAGCATAAGGGAAATTAGAAAATATTTTGAACTAAAAAATAAAGGAAACAATAAATACCAAAATTAGTTGCGGGACAGCTCCAGAGGGGCATTTTTACTTTTGAGTGTAGTGGAGCAAAATAATGTTTAGGAAAAGTGTGATGTAAAAATTGCACCTTTAGAAGCATAATTTAAAAAGACTAAGGTATACACAAAATTTGTAGAAGAAAGGAAATAATACAGATAAGTAAGTACAGAAATCAATGAAATGGATGAAAGATATAGGAGAAAAAACAGATAGTCAAATGCTGGTTCTATTAAAATGTAAACAAACTAGCAAATACGTAGCTGGACTGTGAAGGAAAAGAAACCAAGGGAACCTCAGATTACCAACAAGAATGTAAAAGAGCATATGTTACTCCTCCTAGAAACAATAAAAATTGATAATGCAGAGGTATTATGAACAACCTATGCCAAAAAAGTTTACATTTTAAATGAAATGTACAAATTCCTTGACAAATACAGACACAAATAACTCACTAAGAAATACAGCATCTGAATTTACCTGTTAAACCTTTTACAGATCTAGAATTAACAGTTAACATCCTTGCAAGTGTCCTCAACCCATAAAGGAGTAATAAGAACTGAATTTATCCTCCTATTATAAAGAACTAAAAAACTGGATTAAATATATAATATTATTTTAGACATTGTCAACAGATATGCAGGACCCTGATCAATGAAATAAGGAAAACAGGTAAGATGGCACTTTAGACCGCCTTAGCTTTCTGCCTGATGGCAATTTCTGGACCAAGAGAATCATGTAGTTTCATGTTGATGAAGGCACATATGCCAAAATTTGGGGAATGCAAAGAAGTAATTTGAAGAAAACAGTGAAGGAAATGAAAGAAGTATTCAGAGAAAGTCTTCAAGAAATCAGTGTTCGGTCCTTCAGGGTTTTTGATAAGTACTAGGCAGTGTATTTAGAGTATGACCTCCACATGGCTGGGAAGATCGACTGGGGAGTTCTAACCTCAGTAATTCCCAGTGCTCATGAGGTGCAGGAAGATGTTCACAGCCGATCCAGGTACAAGGAGAGCACGGTGTGGTTGTCCAACATGTTGAATGGAGAACTCAAGAGGGTCCCTCTTCAATAGCAGGGATAAACATTCCCCTGAGTGAAGGCTACTCTCACCCCCCACAAGCAAAGTGTACAAACACCTTGAAGGGGCCAACGAAACTGGTGGACATGAAGTGTACCTTTGTGCTAGAACAAAGATCTTTGGGTTACATGTTATACGACAGTATCCACACATTCAATAACTTAATATCAAGAACACACCATCCAGTAAAAAATGACTAGATTGGCCAAGAACTATAAAGTTACATGTAACCAGAAAAACAAAATCAGTCAATAGACAGACCCCAAAATTACAGACTATACAACTAACTGATAAAGAGGTTAAAATACCTATAACTAAGCTCAAGCAGATGAAAAATATATGTATAATTAAAAGAGAAATAGAGAATATAAAAATAAAAAACACAGGAATGTTAGAAATGGCAAATATGTGGATAAATAATACATATATATTTGTTTTGTTAATTACTAAAAACTGATTTAAAAAACCTAATATCTTATATGGTTCATAACTTCAGTAAATTGTGTATGTACTGTGGCAGAAGGTACTGGAAGAAGAATTAAAATATTCTAGTCTAAGGTTCACAGAATATAGGTGATGAGGTATTAAATATTATTTCAGTATCGCCTGTAGGAAGTTAAAAGAACATATTGTAAGTCCCAGAACAATCCTTGCAAAAATAAAAAAAAAAAAAAAGAAAAAGAAAAGAAAACAAAAATGACTAACAAGTCCAGAGAGAAATAGAATACTAAGTCGATCCATCAGAATACAGCAAAATAAGCAAAAAAGTAACAATAAACAGGTGCAATAAATACAAAGATGGCTTACTTAAACCCAATACATTGTTAATTGCAGTATATGTAAGTGTTCTAAAAGTTTTAGTAAAGAAACCAACAGAATGGATAAAAGCACAAGACCCAGCTATGAGTTGCATACATATGTACATTCTGTTACATAGAAGAATAACTATGTAAGGGACATAGGTAGGTTAAAAGCAAAATGATTAAATATGTATATATATATATGTGTGTATATATATATATACACACATATATATATATACATATGTCACAGAAACATTAATCATAAGAAAGCTGGAGTGGGAAAATTCATATCAGACAAAGGAAAAGAATGTACAAGAATATTGCCAGGGGTCAAAACAGAAATTTTTCAATGATAAAGGAATATATTATTCCAGAACTCAAGCAATAGAGTTTAACACATAGGAAGCCAGAAAGGACAAAACAGAAAGGGAAAATAGAGATATTCACAATTACTCTTCGTGGACTTATCACTTCTCTTGAAGTATTTGCTAGCAGACACAGACATAAGATCAATAAGAACATAAAAGACTAGAACACAATTATCAACCAACTTGACATATTGACAGACAGAACAATCTACCCATGAAGTCAGAATGTACATCCTTCTAAGGTGAATACAAATCAGTTTCAAGATATTACATATGCTGGGACATAAAGTCTCAATATATTTCAAATGAGTAAGATCAAGAATTTTCTATCTGACAATAATGAAATAGAATTCGAAATGAAAAGAGATATGTGAAAAATCCTAAAATATGTGTACATTAAGTGACACACTTCTAAATTGGAGAAATCACAAGGAAATTTGGGAATACTCTAAACTGAATTAAAATCAGTACAAAAGTGATGCAAATGTTTGAATTTCAATGAACAGTGTTTGGAGGGATATTTATAGTCATAAATATCTGGCAGAAAGAATAAAAGTCTTGGGGCACCTGGGTGACTCAGTCAGTTGAACATCTGACTCTTGGTTTTGGCTCAGGTCATGGAATTGAGCCCCACATTGGGCTCCATGCTGGGCATGAAGCCTGCTTGGGATTCTCTCTCTCTCCTTCTTCCCCTCTCTCTCACTCTCTCTCTCTCTCTCTCTCAAAAATAAAAATAAAATAGAATACAATAAAGTAATAAAAAAGAAAGAATAAAAGTCCAAACTTAACAATATAAATATTCTATATCAAAAACTCAGAAAAGAACTACAAATAATATTTACAATAAGCAGAAGGAAAAAATAATAAAGATTAGAACAGAAATCAGTGAAATAGAAAAAGAACAATAGAGACAAAATTACAAGTACATTGTTTGAGAAAAAGAAATCAATAAAACTGAAGAAAACCAATTAGCTAGAGTGTATTAAAAAGTAGGAATGAAAACAGGACACACACTATGAGGTGTCATCAGTGCAGAATTTACAAACATTAATAAGGCAATAAAGGGATGTTACAAACAACTTCATGGCAATACATTTGAGAATCTTGGTGGAAGGGAGAAATTTCTTGAAAGGCAAAAACTACCGAAATTGATCTAAGACCATAATTATCTGATAACTTAACCTAAACTTTCAAATGAAGAAAATCACCAGCATAATTTGCTTTTCTGGTGCACTCAGTCCAAAATTTCAGGAATAAAGAGGCGCCTGGGTGGCCCAGTCGGTTAAGCATTCGACTTCAGGATCTGTCTTGCTCTGATGGTCTGTGAATTGGAGCTCTGAGTCAGGCTCTGTGCTGACAGCTGGGAGCCTGGAGCCTGCTTCAAGTTCTGTGTCTCCTTCTCTCTCTCTCTCTCTCTCCCTCCCTCTCCCTCCCTCCCCCCCCTTTGTCTCTCAAAAATAAAGAAATGCTAAAAAATTAAAATTTCAGGAATAAATAATACCAATGTTATCAAAGTCTTTCAAAATATAGGGAAGTATAAACTTCCCAACTATCTTTTGTTGAGAAGATTCAGATGCAGATGGAAGAAAAAATACAGAGAGAACCCTGTACACTTTGCACAATTTCTCCCAATGGTAATATTTTGCAAACCCAGACAATATAACAATCAGGGTAATGCCAGTGATATAGTTCAGTGATTTCTCCACTTTCTGTTGTGCTCATTTGTGTGTGTGTGTGTGTGTATGTGTGTGTGTGTGAGAGAGAGAGAGAGAGAGAGAGAGAGAATTTCAATACAATTTAATCAGCTGTTTGGGTTAGTGTGTCCACTACCATAACCAGATTCTTTAACAGTAACAACACCACAATTGTCCTTCTGTTGCCCTTTTATAACCATACCCAGATTCCTCACACCCCTAAACCAGCCCCTAATCTCTGGCAACCTGGAGTCTTTCCATTTCTCAAATTTTGTTATTTAAAAAATATTATTTGAATTGAGTCTTATAGGGAGTGCCTGGGGGGCTTAGTCAGTTGAGTGTCCAACTCTTGATTCTGGCTCAGGTCATGATCCCAGGGTTGTGGGATCAAGCTCCGAGTCAGGCTCCATGGAGCCTACTTAAGATTCTCTTTCTCTCTCACGCTGCCCTTTTCCCCCATTCACTCTGTCTCTCTCTCACTTGGTGAAAAAAAAAAAAAGTTTTATTTCATAAATAAATAAATAAGTAAATAGAATCTTACAGGATGCAATTTTGGGATTTGCTTAATTCCATAATTGGACAAGAGCTGTTATTCTCTAGAGATTCATTGAGTTGTCATATGTATCAATATTACATTATTTTTATTTCTGAGTAATATTATATGATATATATGTACCACAGTTTGTTTAACCAGAGGACATCTGTCCGGGTTACAGTTTTTGGCTACTACAAATAAAGCTGCTATGAACAAACACAGAGATGTTTTTATGTGAAAGTAAGTTTTCATCTTTCTGGGATAAATACCCAAGAGAAATACAATTACTGGACCTTATGATATATTTATATGTAATTTTACAGGAAACTACCAGAATTTTCCAGAGTAGTTATAACATTTTATATTCTTACTGGGAATGTATGACTGATGGTTTCTCCACATTCTTGACAGTATTTGATACTACAAAGTTCCCTCTCAACACTGTTTTCCTGCATCCCTACAGATTTTTTATTTTGCATTTATATTTCGATTCAATTTTATGTAATTTCTATTGCCTTCGAGACATGGTCTTTGACTCATAAGTCATTTAGAAGCGTGTTGTTTAATTTCCACATTTAAAAAAATATGTTTTTATTTTTGAGAGAGACAGAGACAGAGCATGAGCAGGGGAGGGACAGAGATAGAGGGAGACGCAGAATCTGAAGCAGGCTAAAGCTTTGAACTGTCAGCACAGACCCTGACTGGTGGCTGGAACTCATGAACCACTAGATTATGACCTGAGCTAAAGTCAGATGCTCAACTCACTGAGCCACCCAGGTGCCCCTCCACATGTTGGTTGTTTTTTTTTTTTAAGTCTCTCCCTCTGTCTTAAAATCTTGACACTTTCTTTGCTTCTACTGATTAATCCCAGGGATCTGAATGCCTTAGCTTTGAATCCCAACTAATTTCTGAAAAAGGCTGTCAGTAAATTGATCTTCTCAGTCTTTCTGAAATCAAATTCCTACCTTTTATATGCTAGGGTGAAATGTGTTTATCTTATTCATAAAAGTAAGATATAAAGACATTATATTTTCTAAGCATATAAAGCTTTTGTGTTCATATCTTAATTGAGTTATGAGCTTTTCTTCCCAATAAATGTTAATGATTATGTGAAACCACATTGTATTTAAATAGCCATATATTTAAAATTTCTAGATTATATTCAAGAGGTAATTCTTCAATTAGGGAAGTAACTCCAAGAAGATCAGTAATTTTTCCAATGTTATGATGTTTGGGGAGAGCATGAAATACAACTTTTAATCTTTAAAACACCAAGTATCTTGCCTCACTTATACTTTTAAAAAATAAGTCAGATTTCACACATTTCAATTTGCAAGAAATGTTTAGTCTCATGACAATAATTCTACTTCCTCTGAGGTTTATATCACAACTGGATGTTGTCCATAAAATTATTTGAATTCAGTCTTGTTTACTGGGGATGACTAAACCAGCTATCAAGAGATGAAAAATACAAAAATATATAAAACTTTCGTTTCTTTCATTCATTTCAGTTTTGGATCAAATATATTCTATCCCAGTTACTTAAAGGGTGCAAGGATTTTAAGAGAATTTCCACTTCACCTCTTGTTTTAAATGTTTGTTTGTTTTGAGAGAGCACGTGATTAGACCAAAGGTTTGGGGGAAATTAACAAAGAGGAATTATGTATCCTTTTCACATCATATAGGGGATTTGTAATGTCAACATGACACTTCTGATGTTGATTTTGATACTTGGTTAAAGCAGTGTTTGTCAAGTTTCTCCACTCTAATTACTATTTTTCCCTTTCTACATTTTATTGTTTAGAAGTGAGCCATTAAAGTTAGCCTACACTTGAAGGATATTGGGGAATTGATTAAGCTACACTTCCCAGAGGGGGTTATCTGCATATATTATTTGGAAGTCTACATTAAGGAAAATTTATTCCTTCCTCCTTATTTATTTACATATTCAATCATTTATACCAATATAGACTTATGAATATTTATTTATTATTTGAATTTTATTATAATGCCATAGTATTTCTTTGGTTATCAGATTGTTCTAGCTTTGATTATTGAAAACTCCTTTGGGTTTGACTCTTGTTTCTCTTTGATAGGATTTCACCCTGTTATTGGTTGAAATCTTTCCTCTCTAGTACTGTAAGATGTTCTGGGCTCAAGTATTTTCCTTGCCCCAGCCCTAAAATCAGCCATATTTTTAAATTTTTAATGTTTATATATTTTTGAGAGACAGAGACACAGCATGAATGAGCGAGGGGTAGGGAGGGAGAAGGAGACACAGAATCTGAAGCAGGCTCCAGGCTCTGAGCTGTCAGCACAGAGCCCGATGCGGGGCTCGAACCCATGAACTGTGAGATCCTGACCTGAGCTGAAGTCAGAAGCTTAACCGACTGAGCCACCCAGGCACCCCAAATTGGCCATTTTTCAAAAGAGCCATGATTCCTTTAATTGGCCAATGATATTTAGAAACCAAAACCTGGGTGCTAATTGTGCTTTTTGTTATTGAGGTGGAGCTGCTTCTAGAGACTTCAATGGAAAATCTGTGACACTGTTTCTTCAAATATTCCTTCTGCCTTAGTTTCTCTTTATTCTTATTCTGAGATTCCAATTATTTCCATGTGAAAGTGTTTAATATTGTCCCCCAGGTCTTGGATACTCAGTCTTTTTCCTTTTGTTCCCACTTTTTTCTCTTTGTAGTTTCTGTGGGTTATCTTGCAGTCAATTATTTTTTGCCTTGGAAGTATCTACTAACACGAACGTCAGGGACATACTAAATTTTTGTTACTGTGTTTTGGTTTCTAATATTTTGGTTTTTCTTATAATTTCCAATTTTCTCCTGAATTTACCTATGTAAAGACATACCTATGTAATCTATTCATTCCCATTTAAAGCTTTAACATATTAATCATAGATATTTTAAATTCCCCATCTGAAAATGTCAAGTCAGTATCTGAGTGTGTTTCTGACAATTGTCTGTTTCTTTTTTTTAAGTTTATAATATTAGAGAGAGAGAGGGAGGGAGAGAGAGAAAGACAGAGGGGGGTAGGGGAGGGGGAGAGAGAGAGGGAAACTGAGGATCTGAAGTGGGCTTCACACTGACAGCAGAGAGCCTGACACCGGGCTTGAACTCACAAACCATGAGATCATGGCCTGAGCCAAATTCGAAAGCTTAACCCACTGAGCCCTTTAGGCACCCCGTTGTCTGTTTCTTTTAATTATGCTTAATTGTGTTATACTTTTTTTGTTATGCTATGCTTAGATTTTTTTCTTTCTTAGTAGAAGTCTGTAGCTAATGTTTATGATTATGCCTGTAGCTAATGTTTATGATTATGCCTGTAGCTAATGTTTATGATAATGGGTACTTAAGTAAGTGTATTCTAGGTATGAACATAAGTACAACTTCCTACTGCTAAACCGTTACTATGAAGTTTGTGTTAATCTGGTCAAGAGTTTGGCTGAGTTTGCCATTTTCTGTTGCTATGGTTACCAGAGATGAAATTTGTTGCGCAGGGTACCAGAGGCTTCAAATTCCTCTAGTGATACTTCATGTTGGTGTCTTTGCTTGATTCTAGTGCTCCCTTTGTGCTACTCCTCAGTCTTCCCTTAATTCTTTCCAACTACATTCCCCTGTCATTCTGAAGGAGGCTTGTTAGCATGGTGGTGAGGGAAGAATCTGATTAACTTCCACACTGTGATTAACATACTGCGGCCTGTGTCTCTGGGATGTGGCCCTTCACAAGTGTACCTGTCCCTCCTCCAGGGCTGGAGCTGAAGTTTCTATATCTTTCCCTTTGCTCCACTCATCTCACTGCAGTAGGGATTTACCAGTATCCTTGGACTATAGTTTTGAGGCCTTTCTTTCTCCTTGCAGATTAAGCTTTCTCTCTCTCTTTGTGTGTGTGTGTGTGTGTGTGTGTGTTTGTATGTGTATGTGTTTATGTTTTCCTTAGGAGAAATGATAGTTATAGATGGAGTTTGGGTTAATGGCCTCAGTTCCCCTCCCCCACATTCAATGGGATGATTCCAGTGCCTACCCGTGAAGGTATAGTCTATTTTTCTGTAGTATAGATGGGGTGAAGGGGAATGAGCGGGACAGTTTGATTATATTTTGACAATGGCTACTCTTCCTCTCCAGCATGGAAAAACTTTCTCTAGATTCTTCCCAGACATCTTCATGAGAGCCTAATGGGTTTCCTGGAAGAGAAGCCTATACACGAGTGAGAAGCCATCTGTGTCTGCTTCTCAAACTAACGCACACTCCACTGTTAGCAGTTCCTTAAACCTTTTCAGGTTAATCTCTCAACAGATTTATATAGAATTCAAGGAAACTTTCATGCCTGTCCCTCTTGGGGTGCCTGATTACTTGACTGCTTTGTGACCTCAAAGTAACAATGGGTTTATGTAAGTCTTTTATCTGAAGTTGGTGCTCTTTTTCTCTTATAATTTTAGCCCAAAGCTCTTTTCAGCTCTCTGCACCTGAGTGCTCAGACCAGAAGTCCCCCAAATTTCCCAACGTAGGAAACTGGAAGTCACAAAGATTATGACTGAGCTTAGATCCAGTCCTCAATAAATTTATACTATTATAATTTTAATATATGGTGTGCATATATATAGTCACAAAAATAATGATAGAAATATTAATTACTTCAAGAATAGATGTTTGCATAAATGTTCTGATTTCTGAGGAAACCAAGGCTACTATCATTTGGAAGAGAGAGACAGTGACAGAGGATCCAAAGCAGGCTCTGCACTGAGAGCAGAGAGCCTAATGCAAGGCTCAAATTCATGAACTCTGAGATCATGACCCCTGCCGAAGTTGGACACTTAGCCAACTGAGCCACCCCAGTGCCCCATATACCATAAATTTAAAGTTTATTTATCAATATTTGGATTGTTTCCTTCCTGACAAAGGATGGGGAGGTGGAAAAGCTAATATAAATCACTTTTTAATGAGCATGCTGGAATTTGCTTGATTATATTCTTAGGATAAATGGTAACTCAGATTAGTAAGGTAATACATATGCTCTCCATTGAAGTAATTGTTATACACTGCCAATATGTTGTCAAAAAGTACATATTAGGAATAAAATTATAAAGAGGAAGAGGAAAAGAAGAGAAATTAGAGAAAGAATAAACATTTCCTAATATAAGTTCATTTCTAGCAATTCACTAATGGGTAGTTGAAGACATGCAGCTAAGAGGGAGAATGGGCACAAAAAGAGGGTGAGGTTCTGTGAGGCATATTTTAAAGCAAAATACAAAATGAAAGGAAGGATTATAATGGGTTTGCTGAACCATTCAGTCTACAGTTATTTCAGCACAATTTTAGAGTCTTTCTTGAAAAGCATTTTTCACTTTAGCGATTTCATTTTTGTGAGCCGCGATTTGCTGAACCACATCTAAGGGAACACTCCAAGTGTTTTGGTCTCCCTGTAAAGCCAGAAGCGTAAGTGGTAAGTGGAGGTGGTTAGCTAAGAGACATAAGATATTTCAATCCACAGGAGGACAATATTTTTAGTAAAAATCAACAGGTATTATGTTGCAGCAAAAGCAAGGCCAATTCCACGAAACTCCTAATGGCACAAATGTTATGATTACTAGAACAGAATTTGAAGGTGGGGTTTTAATATTACAAAGACAGGTCAGTTGTTACACAAAAATAGACATATAGGGAACACACCTGTGAAAATATGAAGGTATTATTTTGAGATACAATTATTTATAGGCATAACATATTTCTCTATAAATCCCAGAGCCCAGGCTGATTGTCTTTTGCAACAGTAAATGCTAGGCTTCCTGTATCATCTCGGAGGACTCAATTCATTCTCTTGGATTGCTATTATCAATAATTTTGTTTTCCTTATCTAAATAACTAGGAGGAAGTTTCCATGAATGTCAACATGACATGATTAAACAATCAATCCTGTGCTATTCAGGAATGTTCACAGGAATTCAATGGGAGAAATGACTTCGAGTTACCTGAGTTAACTGAGAATTGCATCCTCCTTCCCAAGGTTAGAGTGAGAAATAATTTTATTTCACTTGCAGTACAGGATGTACTAGAGAAACAGAATCCACATGTCAACCCTGCACAGACACAGAGATGTTCTTCCCATAGGGACAAAGAATTGCAAATATCAGGGAAAACCAACCTTCTCCTCCTAAGTAGAGTTGATGGTGTTGCAGTAAAAGTGTGACAGTTGAAAAATTGCAGAAGGAAAATTGTGGCTCATTAGCATTTACTCACTAAAGATTTTGAACAAGACTCTTGTTCATTCTGTGGTACGGATAAGGTCTTTAAGTACACAAGATGATAAAACAAGATCAAAAAGGACAATAGTAACCATTAATATTTTCTTTCCTTACCCCATTTTAGAAAGCCAATAAGAAGTATCTATTTCATTTTACTAATTTTACAATCTTACAAGGTTAAAACTATATGATAACCAGATAAGTCATATAGAGTTATCAATTCATGCATTGTATTTTGCTGGTTCTGTTTTACTTTCAAATCCCAACCAAAATATCCCATATCTTAATTTTATAAATAGAAATCTGGACACTGGGTCATTGCAGTATACACTCAGAACACAGAGATTTTAAGAGAAGCATTCTCTAAAGGAGAGTAACTTAAAAAAGACATTCTTTTCAGTCAGTGTATGCTACACATCAGAAGACCATTTTCTGGTGAGAAAAAAAAAGTTGTTTAGATGGTCTCAAAAAAGACTGGCCAGCAGGATATCCAATGTGGCTGAACAAATAGTGGCTGATCCAGGACAGGAATAAAAGCATCCATTCCCTTGGCTGGAAGGGAACTAATCTCTATGCATGTGGTTAGGGTAATATGCAAGTACTGAGTAGGATAGTGGCTTTAGAGGGAGCTGTTTTGCATACACCTCCTCATGTGTTAACTCTTTGCTGTGTATCTGTAGTTTGTTGGGGAAACTATGAGTCTAAACTCTATGTGCCTCTCTCTTGGAACTGACACTTGTCTTCATTGGGACCTACATGTTTAGCAATGAAGTTAGACAGTAGACTGACCATTTAGACCTTTTGAGAAACAAACAAACATATGAGCAGCACTATTTTGAATCATGTACCCTTCAACAAACAGATGGCTCAAAAGTTCCAACAAGGTACAAAAATTAATACTTCATGACTCATTTAGTTTATAATTGGTTAACTTAATGGGATACAGATAAAAATAGTTTCCTTTATTTACATTTTAATAAAGGAAAAGCAAAATTATACCAATAGATGTAGAGTTCTACATCTACATCTACAAATTCAACATCCACTGAGGATAGAAACTCTGTGCAAAATATGGATACATGAGAACTTTAATCTCATAGCAAGCATCTTCATAAACCTACAGGAAATATATATATATGTATATATATATATATATATTTATATACATAGGTGAAATATGTTGGTAAAAATTGAAAGTATTGCTTTTAATATCAAAAACAGGAAAAAGATGGGCCCTATTATCACTTCTTTTCAGTATTTTAATATGTCTGAAGAAGTTGCTGAAATCAAGAAAAAATAAAATATGTGATAATTAGAAAGAATGGAGATGATTACTGATAATATGATTGAGCACATAGAAAATCTCAAATTGAATTTTTATATAACAACAACTCACTACCAGAAAATGCAATTATATGAAACGTTATAATTTGCAAACCCCAAATCAAGCAAAAATGACCTGGGAAAAAAAGCTATTAAAATCTATGCAACAACTTATCAAAAAAAGAAGTTAAAGCCTATAAAATGTACTAAGAATATATTGTTAGATTCTAATTATCATAAAATTATTCTGTAAATTCAACACATACAAAAAACAACACCAAGTTTGGTGTTTTCCACTACCTCAGCAACTAATTCTAAAACATGTGAAAGAATGGAGAGTCAATGGTAGCTAAAAAAGTACATGATGAAATGTTTGTTAGTAGATAATATGTTAACAAACCTAAGTAACTAAGGATATGTCTATTGGAAATGAAAGTGCCCTGTTTCTGAAATATACATTTTGTCTCAAGTATCAACTTACTTACCTTTTTTCCTCGTTGGGCCCATTTGACACCACAGATAGAGGAAAAATGGAAATCCATTCATAAATGTTGCTGGGGAAACGGAAAGGGGAAAAACGATAACATAACATGCCATATCACACTTAACACAGATGCAATTCCTGATGAGTTACAGACGTAATTGAGAGAGACAGAACTATGAAATATTGTCACAACACATAAAATGATAATGTTGGGTTTTTCTGCCTGCCCTCTGCCACCTCCCAGAAAACTCCTTAAAATCCATCCTTAGGTGGAACATTCCAAGGGTTCATGCTTGCACCTCTCTTCTACCTGTGCCCACTCCCTTGGTTATTTCTGTGATTTTGAGATTTCTAAGCTGACAGCTTCCAAACACCTATTTCCAGTCTGGGAGTCTCCCCCTGAATTTTAAACAGCTTACGGCCATCTTCACTCATGGTTAATGGCCATTGCAGATTAATATATCTACAACCACACTCCTTATCTCTATCGTCTCCTCAAAACTGTGTCCAATCCAAGGTTCTCCAGCCTCTACAGTGGCAAGTCCATCCTTTGAGTTATTCAGGTCAAAACTTTGTAGTTGCCTGGAATCCCTTCCCTCATGCACCACGTCCAGTCTCAGGAAACCTTCCTTCAAAATACAGACAGATCATTATCATTGCTAGTTAATGCCACCGCTCCCACCCTCTTACAAACCACACACCTCTCTCCCTCAGATTCTTACATCACCCGAAGTGGTCTCCTTGCTTCCTCTCTGGTCCTCCACACAGCAACCAGAATGAAAACAAAACAAAAGAAAACGTGTCTGATGGCATCGTTCCTCTGCTCAAATCTAAGTCTCCTCATTCTTTCCACGCAGAGAGCCCAGTCTCCTCAAGTGCCCTAGCCTTCCCATTGTGACCAAGGTCCTCCCTTGCTGCTGGAGCCTCACCACCCACAGCTCCTCCCGAGGCTCACTGAGTCCACCCACAGTGACCTACTCCTTGCACATCAGATGTGCCAGGCACTCAGCCCTTCCTGGAGGGCTGTGTATTTTCCTTGCCTGGAGATCCAGCCCCAAAGATCACTTACGGATTACTTCCTCAAGTCTTCCCATGAAGTGGCACCCTTGTAAAAATGCAAATAGCATCAGCTTTCCCGAGCTTTCTGAAACTCCCTTTTCCATTATTTTTCCAGTGAACACCATCTGATATAATGTGACATTTACTATTTTTTTTAATTGTCTTCCCCTGCGCCACCACATTAGAATATAAGATTGTGAGGGCACTGATATTTTGTCCGTATCATTTCCTGGTGTGTATCCCCCGAGCTTAAAACAATGCTTGGTACATAGCAGAGACTCAATAAATATTACTTGCATGAATGTATTTTCAGGGATCCCTTATAATTCAAAGAGAAAAATACAAATAACCTGGAAAATGGGCCAAATAAGTTAGCTGGTATTTACAAACTGACAAAAGACCACATGAATCTATAGGCAATTTCATTAGGAATTAAGGAAGTGTGACAATAGCCAGAATCAGTCTGTGAATCAGGTAGACATACATATTTTATAAGCTCTCATCCACATTGATTATATTTAATGAATTATTATTTTATATATAGTCCATGCAATGTGGTGAAAATATTTTTACACATTTCTGGAATTTTGCTGCTTATCGTGTTACCATGAATCAAATTTCATTGTATCAAGAGTCCATGTGGGAAGCCAGTGGACAAAGGGAACTCAAAATAAAACTAATTTGTTATAAAATAAATGCTAACAACTTCTTGATAGCAGAAACAATTTAAATATGAATAGGTTAATTACACAAAGTCATAAAATATGAATAAACCAATCAAAACCTTTAACCACAGAGGACAGGTAATTCACTCACTAATGGACACTTTTATAAGTAAAAACATTATTTTAAAAATTTTTTAATGTTTTATTTATTTTTAAGAGAGAGAGAGAGAGTAGGAAAGGGGGAGTATGGGGGGTGGGGGCAGATAGAGAAGGAGACACAGAATCTGAAGCAGGCTCCAGGCTCTGAGCTGTCAGCTCAAGCCCAAGGTGGGGCTCGAACTCATGAACTGCTAGATCACGACCTGAGCCAAAGGCAGTCGCTTAACCAACTGAGCCACCCAGGCACCCCTGTAGGGTAAAAACATTATAAAATGTGAATTGCGTTATTCCTCTTTGGCAAGCAAAGTAGCAACATTAAGTACTACCTTCTATTATTTGACTTAATCCAAATAAAAATCCATTTTACCAATTTTTGTGAAAAAAATGCTTTCCATTTTTAATCCTGTATGTATTTATTCTTGATTTCTCCTTCTGTTTTGGCTTCAATTAGAGTCACTGGCATGCTTAACATAAAAATAATAATGGTTAAACTTATTAGTGTCATTAGCCTAGCATAGATAGCTAAGGAAGAAATCCAAAATCAAGTAAGTTCTGCCTGTTCACCACCTCTCCACATTAGAGTTTTGAAATGTTAGCTTAACCAACTGAGCTACCTCTGCGTACCAGTTCCCATGTACTTTCAACTGCTGCATGAGACATTTTTCTCTTGAGAAGCCACTACCCCATCAGATCCTAGAATAAGCACTCATTAAAGTACACTCCTGAGCTGCTGAGGTTAAGTATAGATCATTTTGTGCTATTGATAATCAGCAGGGTTTTGGTACAGACAAATTCTGGCACACTTGTTTTCCAAAAGAATTATTAAAGTTAGTACATTTCTTTGAATCGTTCTGGTTACAGTTGAGATGCACAGAGTGTGGTCACTACTTAGATTATTTTTAAAGCCATATGTGATAAGATCATCCAAGTGTGTAGAACAAAGAGAGAAAAGAACAGAAAAATGAGAAATGATAAGTCTTCAGGTTTGGGTTAGGTTAGAAGAATTCACTGTTATGTGAGTATATAATAGGCACTCAGTGATTAAACAGCTAAGGGAATGGACATTTTTGCAATGATTGCACAGTTAAGGGGGGTGTTCGATTTTAATAAATGATTATGAAAATATTTGTTTCAATATTTTTATATTTGCTACCCAAATTAATGACCCCCAAAGCTATAAAATATCAATGGTGATATACATTATTCCTAACTGTAGTTTACATGAAGTGGAAAACTATTTCACTTCACATGGATTTCTTCATTTGACCACTCAGCTCCCCTGCTGAGAGTTAACAACTCAGAGGAAGACAGTCCCTTAAGTGCTTCTACTGATTAGTGCCTCTTTCCCCAGCTAAACACCTTAGAGCCCAGCTTTAAGACAAATCTGTTTCTTAATTAAAAAAAAATTGTTTAAATGAAAATTCCTTTTTTTATTTTTTTTAATGTTTTTATTTATTATTGAGAGACAGAGAGAAACAGAGCATGAGTATGGGAGGGGCAGAGAGGGGAGAGACACAGAATCTGTCATTTAGGCACCCCTAAATGAAAATTCCTTTTAGGAAATGACCCTGAAAGCAATTTCAGAAAATACATATTCTCTGTCTTAAGACAGAAAAAAAATATGTGTATATATATATATATAAATACAGAAAAAAATACATACATTTATTTATTTATTTATTTATTTATTTTTTATGGGTGCCTGAGTGGTTCAGTCCTCTAAGTGGCAGACTTCTGCTCAAGTCATGATCTTTCAGTTCATGAGTTCAAGTCCTGCATCCGGCCCTGTGCTGGGAGCTCAGACAGTTGAGTAGGCTGGAGCCTACTTTGGAGGTCAATGTGGGACTTGAACTCACAAATCATGAGATCATGACCTGAGCTGAAACGAACAGTCAGATGCTTAACCAACTAAGCCAGCCAGGTGTCCCATATACTCCCTCTCTGTGTCTCCCTCTCTCTCTCTGCCCCTCCCCAGCTTGCACTCTGTCTCTGTCTCTCTCAAAATAAATATTTTTTAAAAATCTAAAAGGGGTGCCTGGGGTGGCTCAGTCGGTGAGGCGGTGGACTTAAGCTCAGGTCATGATCTCATGGTTCGTGGGTTCGAACCGCGTCTGACTCTGTGCTGACAGCTAGCTCAGAGCCTGGAGCCTGTTTCAGATTCTGTATCTTCCTCTCTCTCTGATCCTCCCCTTCTCATGCTGTCTCTCTCTCTCAGAAATAAATAAAACGTTAATTTTCTTTAAAAAATGTAAAAAAAAAGAAATATATATTTTAAAATATCAGTTAATATAATTTTTCCTTATGTTAAATGAGGTCAACTGGTTTATACAAGGTTTTCTCAGAAGCATCAGCGGGGATCATGAAACAGATATACCATAGTGGAAAAAATATTGGGCAGTATTAAAAAGAAAAAGCTGATTGCAAATTCTTGCCTCTGCTAGAGATTTGTTTTGTTACTTGGAAAAGTTATTTACTTTTGTCATTTTTTAGTTATTCCAAGAATGAGGAAAGCATATGCAAATCTTGCATCATATTATGCCATATCGATGTCTTTATCATTTAAAAAAAACCAACAAACATAAGATTAATTGGCAAAACTATGGAAACAGCAAAAAAAAAAAAAAAAGTAGTGGTTGCCAGAAGTTAGGGAGGAGAGAAGAATAAATAGGCAGAGCACAGAGGATTTTTAGGGCAGTGAAAATACTTCGAATGGTGACTACTTATTATTATACATTTGTCCAAACCCATAGAATGAATATATAACACCAAGAGGGAGCCTTAGTGGAAGCAATGATTTTGAGTGATAATGATGTGTCAGTACAGGTAAATCAGTTGTAACAAATGAATCACTGGTGGGGAGTGTGGATAATAGGAAAGGGTATGGGTGAGTGTGGGCAAAGAATATATGGAGAATTTCTGTACCTTCTCTCAATTTTGCTATGAACCTAAAACTGCCCTAAAAAATAAAGTCTGATTAAAGATTAAAAATAACCTTTAAAAATTAAAATTATTTGGTTATTCTTCTATACATTTAATTGATGCTGTTTTTGAAATGGTGGTTTTCCGGGGCGCCTGGGTGGCTTAGTCGGTTAAGCGTCCGACTTTCGCTTAGGTCATGATCTCGCGGTTCGTGGGTTCGAGCCCCGCGTCGGGCTCTGTGCTGACTGCCAGCTCAGAGCCTGGAGCCTGTTTCAATCTGTGACTCCCTCTCTCTCTGACCCTCCCCTGCTCACGCTGTCTCTCTCTCTCTCCTAGAAATAAATAAAAATATTAAAAAAAAAAAAAAGAAATGGTGGTTTTCCTCCTTAAGACAAATATAAATTTGAAAATTTCTTTAAAGATCGAATCTATTACAAGAAAGTACCGTAGTAAAATGAAATTTGTATAAACTCAAAATGTCACTATGGGATTCATTATCATGAGAATAAAAGTTAAAGTCATGGCTGTCTGTGTATCATTATTACCTTAAATTAACCAGTTTGAATTGTTTTTTTTTTTTTATGTTTTATCCACTTCTGAGGGAGGGAGGGAAGGAGAGACAGAGACAGAGACAGAGACAGAGAGAGGCAGTGTGAGCAGGGGAGGGTCAGAGACAGAGGGAGACACAGAATCTGAAGCAGGCTCCAGGCTTTGAGCTAGCTGTCAGCACAGATCCCGACGCGGGGCCCAAACCCTGAAACCATGAGATCAGGACCCGAGCCGAAGCAGGACACTTAACCGACTGAGCCACCCAGGTGCCCCTGAATTGTTTTCAATATTGTCAGGTAGTTGTGTTTCTTCATCACACTTAACAAGCAAACCCCACTGATCTGGATCTCCAACTTCCTGGGGATACTTCTCTTTCTGGTAAAGAGAGACATTAAAATATCTTTTTAGATCTAGAAACCCAATGAATACACAAACAAACAGCAGAGCCATCCCTGTAAATTCAGAGAACAAGCTGATGGCTGCCAGAGGGGAGGGAGTGGGGGGATGGGCAAAATGGGTGACGGGGAGGGGGAGGTTCAGGCGTCCAGTTATGGAGTGAATAAGTCGCAGGAATAAAAGCCACAGTATATGGAATATAGACAGTGTTATTGTAACAACGTTGTTTGGTGACAGATGGTAGCTACTCTTGTGTGGAGGGAAGCATAATGTATAAACTCATGGAATCACTGTGTTGTACACCTGAAACGGTAACATCACATGTCAACTCAACTAAAAAAATAAACCAAGGAAAACAACAAAAACAAACAAAAAACATGTGTCTTGCCAGTACCTATCACTTCTGTCTTCATTTTCTCTTTTAAAGATTATATGTGGAGGGAGAAAACTTGGAGTAATGGAAAGTAGTGTTTTTAGAGACAGTGAAGGTTTACATGGGTGCAACTCACCTCCAAATGAGGACACATGAACCTGAACTTGGGCGTTGTTTGACAGGATCAGACTGTACTCTGGACGGTACTGCATTTCTTCATTGACTCAGGTTTCTAGACAGATCAATGGTTCTACGAAGAGATGGGAGCTATTTGGGAAACCAAGCCACCATGGCAGGTCAGTCACATTTGCAATTTACCACTGAATTGAATGATTTGCTGTTATTTGTGCCTATGGATGTGATTTCATGCATGCTTTCTGATGATGACTTACTAGACTGTAGCACTAAAACTCAAATGAAGTAGGATTCAGCACCTGGAAAATATTTGCTTTGGCTATTCCACCAATATTAAGTTAAAGTTTGATGAAAGGGGCAGCTGGGTGGCTCAGTTGGTTAAGCAACTGACTCTTGATTTCAGCTTAGGTCATGATCTCGTGGTTCGTGAGTTCAAGTCCCACGTGGGTCTCTGTGCTGGGTGTGGAGCCTGCTTGGGAGACTCTCTCTGTGTGTCTGTGTCCCTCCTCTGCTTGTGCTCTCTCTCCTTCTCAAAATAAATGAATAAACTAAAAAAAAAAAAAAAAGTTCAGAGGCACCAGGGTGGCTCAGTTGGTTAATCATCAGACTTTTAGTTTTGGCTCAAGTCATGATCTCATGGTTTTGTGAGTTTAGGCCCTGAATGGGGTCTCTGTGCTGACAGTGTAGAGCTTGTGTGGAATTCTCTTTCTCTCTCTGCCTCTCCCACACTCATGTTGTTTCTTTCTCTCTCAAAATAAATAAACTTAAAAAATTTTAAATAAAAAGTTTAATGAAATTTCTTATAGCAAAATTCTTACAGAATTTTGAGTAAAATTCCTTTTTCATGGTCTATACGGACTCCCCTTAAGTATTATGCTGCACATGATATTAGATGAAAGTTCATATGATTTGCATATCTTCAGTTAGTTTTTAAAAATTTTTTAATGTTTTATTTATTTCTGAGAGAGAGAGAGAGAGACAGTGTGAACAGGGGAGGGTCAGAAAGAGAGGGAAATACAGAATCTGAAACAGTCTCCAGGCTCTGAACTAGCTAGCTGTCAGGACAGAGCCTGATACAGGGCTCAAACCCACGAACTGCGAAATCATGGCTTGAGCCAAAGTCAGATGCTCAACCAACTGAGCCACCCAGGCGCCTCAGTTACTCTTATTATAATTTAATGGATAGAGAATTTGCAGGCAGAAAACACTTTTAGATCATAGATTGTCAAATTTTATAAATATATTAGTATGAAAAATACTGTAAAATATGTTAATAAGTGTATCTCTATGTCAAATACATAAGAATGGCAAAAACATAAGCATTAAATCCCAACCACTTTCTAGTGAACATCACTAACTTGGTTTTGTCCAACATTATCAGATAATGGTTAAAAGTCAATGGCAAACCTGGGGAGCACATGTCCCTTTTAAAGAGAGAAAGGCTTCTCAGCTCTGTTGACTGCAGCCATAAAGAAAGGTGAGTCCAAAATACTGTAATTTGTGTATTTGCTGACTCTTGTAGAGAATCCCAATATTCATATTACCATTTGAAATCCTTGAACCAAAAATAAAAATGCCATATGAGCCCAAAGTGTGCAGGCTACCTTGTTTTCCAAAAAAAAAAGGAAAATTAATGGCAAAAGCATGAAGTGGTGGGCACCTTACTCTTATGCATGTTTTGGGGGGAGAATTGTCTGAAATTATTCTATTAAAGCACACAGCTGCCTTCTGTTTTAGTATGTAATAACGTGACCCATCTGCAAAAATTGGCATTGGTCCCAATCTTTTTTGAGGACAGTGAAGCTTCTTGAAACTCAAAACTGCCAATTCTTCACCCAGGGAAATCATCATGCTCACACCATTTTTACTCTGAACTACAGTAGTGAGGTTCAGCAGTAGGTGGTCTTTGCTTCATGTTTTTACACACTGCCAAGGGGAGTCTACTCATTTGAGATCTGGCAATGCAAACACAGCACACAGGCAAAGCCTTGGAAGCGTTGGCATTGGAAATAATTTTGTAGGGTTTTGTAAAGTCTTTATGTATGTCTCTTACATAATTTGGTAGTTACAGTTTCTTGTAGTTGGAAGATCAGTGAGAGATGAGGCCAGTGGGGACTGAACCCCCAGGGACACACTTGCCGGAGGCACGTTGCTTTGTTAGTGACAAAGCAAGGCTTCCGTCCACCCAGGCACCTGTTTCACAACCACTCACTTCATTTCTTTGAAATCCAACAATGCACATGAATGTCCCTCATTATCTCGCCAAACACTTAACCAACAGCCCAAGTTTGCTAAAGAGTCCAATTCACTTTGGTTTTGAAGACAAGTGTTACTTTTCTTGGTTATGTTGGGACAAGGCTTATTGGCTGTTCCATTGATTTGGGGCCATTGTTTCCAGGACGCACTGTTAAGGGAATAATAAGAATAAAGGAGTATAGCATAGATCTTTTCTGTTTGTGTGCTTGTTTTTCAAATTGAATAATGTATACAGTGCTCAAAGCTTAGAAGAGTATCTGGCACATAGAGAGCACTCAATGATTTTACTTCTTCTCTCCTCCTCACCCCCTTTCCTCCTCCTCCTCCTCCGCCTCTTCTTCTTCTTCTTCTTCTTCTTCTTCTTCTTGTTCTTGTTCTTCTTGTTCTTGTTCTTCTTCTCCTTCTCCTTCTCTTTCTCCTTCTTCTTCTTCTTCTTCTTCTTTTTCTTCTTCTTCTCCTTCTCCTTCTTCTCCTTCTTCTCCTCCTCCTCTTGTACCCATGCTTATCTTCTGAACCATTCTTACAATGATTGTACCTATAATTACTGATTAACAATTAGTTTTGATCATTTAAAAATTTTCCAACCCAGGTCCACTGTGGCAACAATCAGTCCACCACCTGCTTCTAAATCACCTGCCCCATTCCAATCTCCTCTTCTCTAATCCTAACTAAATTAGGTTCTACTTTCCCGGTTCCTGGGATAAAAGGAAAGCCCCACCTGCTTGTGGCCATATCCCACATGCAATCACTTTTTATAAGACAATTTGGGCTGAGTCAAGTCTGTAACAGAACTGTGAGTGGTAGATGGATGCAGAGGGTCTAGAGATCCCCACTGCGGTTGTGGGAACCAGCTTTGGTCTGAGGAGGAGATGGAAACCAGAATCCTGAGGAAGGGTAATCAGCTAGGAGAATGCATGTTGTGAGGTAGCGCTCCCGGGACTATGGGCGACTGTCTGAACCTGAGCAGCTTCCTACTTCCTGCATCTTATCTAGTGCAGGGTATAGTCGGCGACACAATCATTTTCAGTTTAAGAAGTGTATCCACTGCAGGGCACCTGGGTGGCTCAGTAGGTTAAGCACTGGACTCTTGATTTCAGCTCAGGTCATGATCCCAGGGTTGTGGGATCGAGCTCCATGTTAGGCTCCACACATGGGATTCTCTCTCTCTGCCCTTCCCTTACTTGCACTCTCTGTGTGAAAGAAAGAGAGAAAGAAAGAAAGGAACAAAGAAAGGAGTGTAACCATTGCAATAATATATTTGCCTAATATTTTTAAGTAGTTTTAAAAAAAGAAACATGTTTGCAATACTTCATTTCTTGGGTTTCAAATAGTATTATTAAAGTTTAAAATCATCTAATAAGAAAATTTAACAGAAGTGAAACATACATATAAAATATGAGGCATTGATGAGAAAGAGATTTGCCTAAAATAGGGAATTAAATTTGTCCTTGATTTAACTTCTATTCTACTGGTCTCCATATGACAAGACACACTATTCTAATTTGGGCAATTACATAATTTATATAAAAGAAAAATAAATGACAATTAAAATATTTGTCTAATTACTGACTTTTAGTTTAATTATTTATATATTCTTTTTAAGTAGATTCCACACTTAATGTGGGGTTCAAACTCACGACCTGGAGATCCAGAGTTGCATGCTCTAATGACTGAGCCAGGCAGGTGTCCCCATTACTGACTTTTAAAAGTGAAAGTAACTCACATTCATTCATGTGACCACTGCTATTTTAGTTACATAAAATTTCCTATTTGCTTCAAAAAAAAAAAAAAACAAAAAACCAGTCATTACATAAAGTATTCTGTTCTTAGCAGGACAAACAACCCTCTGCAATCAAACTACATTTTTAAAAAAGTTTATTTATTTTGAAAGACGGAGAGAGAAAAATGTGAATGGGGGAGGGCCGGCAGGGGGTGGGGCAGAGAATCCCAAGCAGGCTCCATCACAGGAACCCTGAACTCATGACCTGGGCCGAAATCAAGAGTCAAATGCTGAATGACTCAGCCACTCAGGCACCCCTCAAATTATATTTTTAACTAAGTAAAATATTCTTTCAAAAGATATGGGAAGTGAAGTTACTTATTATATAAAGGAAAAAGAAAATAGCGTTCATATTCTTTTCAGAATTTGCTATTTGACAATCTCTGTCCAGGTCCTTGCTCAAAGACTAAAGAAAAGTTTCTCAAAAAGAGAAATAGGGGGCGGAAGGGAGTCCATTTTAGAAAGACTCCATTTCTGCTCTTTTCCTGCCTGGCCCTATTTATTCATATTCTATATTCTCTCTCTTTCTCTCTCTCTGCCCCTCCCTTACTTACTTACTTACTCTGCGAAAGAAAGGAAGAAAGAAAGAAAGAAAGAAAAGACCTATGTCTAAGTTAAAACTAAAGACGTTGTATTCCTACCCTAAGGGGTAAGAGCAAGAAAGTTAATCATTCTCTGAGTTTCTCCTAGGCCCCAAATGCCTGATAACATCAAGGAGAGCCTGATCCCAGACATGCTTCAGGACATTAGCTTCGAAAAAACCTCAGTTGCCCTTTTAAGGCTGACGCGGTGCCTTAAGAGGCTAACACAGAAGGGTAAAGGAAGTCTCCATAAAACCCAGGGAAGAGACTAAAACTTCTCTCTGGATCCTGTCTGGAGTCACAGCTGAAAAAAAAAGAAAGAAAGAAAGAAAAAAACCTCAGTTGATACTGGTATCAACACACCCTGCCTTGATGAGTCATAAAATAATACCTATTATTATATTATATTTTAATTTATTATTACAGTTTTACTTATTATCATTCCTAAAATAATACCCATCACTTATGTTTGATCAGAGTTTACCCTGGATTCCTGAACAACTTGAAACCTGGACCCTTTTCCCATATAAACTCCTACCCCTAAGCCACNTCAGCACAGAGCCCGACGAGGGGCTTGAACCCACGAACCGTAAGATCATGACCTGCGCCGAAGTCGGACGCTCAACCTACTGAGCCAGCCCCCATTCGCACTATTTTTATTCTTTTTTTTTTAATATTTATTTTTGAAAAAGGGAGAGAGACAGAGTGGGGGAAGGACAGAGAGAGAGGGAGACACAGAATCCGAAGGAGGTTCCAGGCTCTGAGCTGTCAGCACAGAGCCCGATGCAGGGCTCGAACTCACGAATCACGAGAACACGACCCGAGCCAAAGTCGGATGCTTGACCCACTGAGCCACCCAGGCGCCCCCATTCACACTATTTTATAAATGCTTTAACTTTGTCCTGCTCTTGGTTGACTTCTGTCCTGTTCTATGCCAGGACGCTCGTGGCTGGTCTGACAGGACCCTTCGTTGGGTCCTGGTACCCAGCCTTCCTCCATCACCAACGCCCAATCGAATCTGAAAACAATATGAGATCAATTACACAAAATCATTCCCTAATTAAATTTTTTGTGTTATTTCAGGCTGGCTTAATTTCATATTGCTCAAGAGAGCAGCACAAATTAGTACATCACTATTGTAATTACACATTTACCTCATAATAAAAGCATAAAATAGAAAAATTTTAAGCAGCACCACATTGCTTATGTGTTTTGAATGTGAAATGAATTAGTTATTGAGGTACTAGAATGCAAGATAGTTTTTCTTTTTCAGTAAGTTGTTCTCACTCAGCTTTTATCTTAATTTGAATTTAGAATAGGTCCATTTAGAGAATATAACTATTATCTCATAAAAACTTGCCATTATCAGCTAATTGAAAAATTTAAATAAATTGGATCAGTCTCTAGGAGCTATTGTTACAAAACTAGATGCACACATACAAACAATTCATATGCATGAAGTAATAAATTGTCAGGAAGGGTAATGTGATATTGTGACTTTTTTTTGTGATATTGTGACTTTTAATAAGAAATATATATTCCCTCTTCATTCCCTTCTGGCAGAGCTTTAAAAACCCTTGGAATTTGCTAGGTGATAAGAGCCTTAAAGTCCTTTTGTGATTCAGAAGTCCCTTTCAACCACATTGCGTTTGTGTTAATGAGGTGATGTTTGGAAAGGCCCTAAGGATGGGAGTGGATACTAGGGCAACCCCCTGTGGTGGAGAGTTGGAACTTTCAGCCTAAGTCCTGACCCCTAGGAAAGAGAGAGGGGCTGGAAGTTTAATTAGTCACCAAAAGCTAATGCTTAGTCAGGCCCACTTGATAAGCTTCCATACAAACCCACCAGGGGGCTCTTAGGTGGCTCAGTCGGTTGAACATCAGACTCATGATTTAGGCTCAGGTCATAATCTCACAGGGGTGGGATGGAGCCCTGCATCAAGCTCTGCGGTGACCGTGTAGAGCCTGCTTAGGATTCTCTCTCCCTCTGTCTCGGCCCCTTCCCTGCTTGCTCTCTCTCTTTCTCACTTTCAAAATAACCAAATAAACATGAAAAAATTTAAAAACAAAAAACAAAACAAAACAAAAAGCACCAGGGTGGTGCTCACAGAACTGCCAGGTTGGTCGACACATGCGGGTACTGGTAAAGTAAGGAACTCAGAAAGGGTATGAAAGTGCTCCCCTATGCATCTCCTCCAAAGGCAGCTCTGTGGAAATGACTGGCCACAGAAGCGGGTCACTGGAATTTCCCACTTCTAGTCAGTAGGTCAGAAGTACCAGTAACAATCTGGACTTGCTTACTGGGACTGAAGGCAAGGGAAGGAGGGGGTCTGCAGGACAAACCTCTCCCTCTGACACTATCTTCAGGTAGAGTACGTCAGACCTGAACTGCATTGTAGGAAACCCATCTGGTGTTGTGGGATTTCTTGGTGCGGGGAAAAACTACCAGATTTGGCGATCAGAAATGAATAGAGTATTGAGAGTAGGAGAAACACAGGGGGAATTTTTCCTTTAGACACGTTAAAAGATAAACTGGGGCACATTAAAGTTTTGAAGAGTTTATTTGGACAAACATCAGTTTGATGGAGGCAAAGCCTTTCTAAAAGTGGTTAGGGACATCCACCCCCTAGGATGTGAGTGAAGGGTGTTTATAAAGCAGACATGAAAACAAAGCAAAGAAATTATGTGATTGGCTCTAGCTTAGGCAGTTGTCTTATGTGGGAAAGTCAGTTGGCTCTTTATGATTGGTTCTTCCCAAGCTCTCATTTCTTAACCTGAAGCATTTATAGGAATTGGCTCTGGCTTAGGTTTGGGTTAGCTTACGGTGGCTGCCAATGCATTAGAGCCATCTCAGTCAAATGGACTCCTTGACTGATTACTTTAACACAGATAAAGAAGCATATATAATATTGTTGAAAAATTTTCCATGTTCCAGAAATATTTATAAACCAAAAAATTATGTTATTTATTTTTCTCAACATTATATACCATTATGAAGATGATACAGGAACATATATGTATAGAGCTATATGGACTCATGCTATGATGTGTGTATTACTGTTTAACGACATGTTTTTTGAAATTACCAAAAAAAATTCAACTTGCCTTAGGTACTCTTGTTTCTAAGGAATCTGTCCAAATTTTGTACATTTTCAGTACATATACAAATATAAATATACAAAGAGTATGTTTGGACATTAGGAAAGAATTTTTATACTGTTAAATATAGTAGTTTTTGTCGAAGACAAATGATATGGGCCATTTAGGTGGTTTTTCCCAAGAAATATGTATCAGGTGATGTAATTTGTCTCTTCTAGTGTAAAAAACATTTCTGCTCTGGTTACCATACTAGAGATGGTCTCTTGTTAGGAAGATGCTCCCTTATGCCTGCCACAGAATTACCTCAAACTCTGACCCAGAGAGGGTTTCTGAGCGCATTTGCCAGGTTGCCATTAGATATCCAGGAGCCTCTGCTGATGCTAAAGAGAGGGCATCCGTGAAGGTCCCTTATTGCTCCTGACTTCCCCAGACCGTGTGCATGGATGGTGTAACAGAAGGTGTGTCTGCGTCATTGACAAATAAGACTTTGTCCACCTTTGATCACTATGGATCTGATCTGGGCACGGATGAGGGATCTTACATTTTCCTGTCCTCTAAATTTGAATTGGGAGTAAGTGATGAGTGTTGGGTTTACTTTACTGCATAGGTGAGCCATATGCACACATACACACACAAGCACACAGACGCACGCAGAGAAACAGAGCAAAATGACTATAATTTTTCCAATCATGATTGTTCTTTTGTTCTCATAGAAGTTTGTAAAATTGCTTTTCAGAAGCAAGGATTCAGCTTGGATTTTCAGCAGGAAATCCTGTGCCAAATGTCTGATAAATAAATCTCTGATTTATGAATCTACAGCTCTATGTTCCTGCTCAAGCTGCATGGAAAGAAGTAATGATTCAAAGGTGGTAGGCAATCATTTCATCCCCTAACCTGGAGGAGTGGGCATTTACCAGCCAAATTGAAAAAATGTTCAACTACTTCTATACGAATCAGCATGTGCTGTAAAGCTGGGCTCGCACTTACGTCCCCTGCTTTGCTTACTTATAATGGCTCATACTTGTTTTCATAAGTTCTCCTGTATATCGTTTCTGCATCATGCAGGAAAAGCTTCCTCTGCTGAGCAAAACTGGGCCAGGAGGAAGGGAGGGATAGGAGGAGAGAATGGGTCCCTACCCAGTCCAATCACTTTATTCCCTACAGAGATGAGCATATGTCGCTCTACATTACCCAGTACATTTATCTCACCCACCAGGGGAATAGTTCACAAAATTTAAAATTCCACACTCTAATGAGCAACTCATGCAATCTTATGTCTCTTAAGGGGATTCTCTATTTGTTGAATCTACAAAATAAAAGTGTTTCCTCATTTCAGCCATCTTTTTCATTGCCCGCATCCTATTAATCATTAAGTTCTGTTTTCCTGCCTTTTAAATATTTATGACTCAATCTCCTATGGTCCTACTCACCAGCTTCATTGCCACCACCTTCGTTCAAGGCCATCATTTCCAATCTGGATTGCTACAGCGTCCCAGGCATTGTACAAAACCCTGGAGATTAAAACAAATAGCTCCACTATCGTTCTCTGCCTAAGTTCCTTTTCTCTTGAAACTAGTCTTTCATGACAGACGGGATGAGTGTATAGTATGTTTGTCCTAGGTATAACCCTATTATTTGGGCAAGGGGAAGGCCCCAGGGCTGAATTCCTAACCTCACTTAGAACAAAATCCTCAGCTCCAGGAATTTGGATTCAGAACAGCATGATTTTATTTAATGCCTGTCGGAACATGGACCAAAGCAATTATTTTCTACCATGTATGAACGTAGAATATCTGATAAATGAGTCTGCACAACTAAGTAAAGAGAAACCAGCCTATGGGCCTAGTGGAGGAGCTGTCTGGCCCATTGAGTTCCAGCCATGATCTCAGGGCCTCAGGAGGCCCAGAGATCCTTTTGGCCTCTATTTTCCATTTTGAAAAACAGGTCATCCTAGGAAATTTTCTTTTTCCTTATCTGAGTTTGAAAGTGGTTTTTGTTTGTTTGTTTTGTTTTGTTTTTGTTTTTGTTTTGTTACTTGGGACTTACAGGACCTTAACAAAGGAAATCACCAACATTTAGAGAAGAAAAGATCAAAGTTGAAGGGAAAACAAATATATAAGCCAATGAGTGATGGTTGATATAGCCACAAAAGAGATTAAAATAAGGCGTGAAAAAGATTATTCTAAACAAAAAAGATATATGAAAACATAATTCCAAAGCAAATAATAACATAGCCCCAGCTAAGAAATAACAAATAATTATTGTTAAGTTTAAGAGTTGTAACTGAAAGGAACACTTTCATTTAAATTCAGTTCTCCGTGAAGCCCTGTAAATCTTATCTAAGCAGTTATTCCTGCAGATAATACCTCAGACAAAATTAATGTCTGGAATTGAATTGCCTGAATGGATTCTTCCAGTGTGAACTGGAGTTCTAAGCCCTAGTGGAACTATAGGGAGGGTGGATTTGCCTATTAATTTGGTAGATGGTTTGCAAATATTTTCTTCCTTCCCTTTATCTTTTGAACAGTTGTGGTTAAAATCTATTTCCTTGACATTCTATGCAAGCCTGTATACTAGACGCTTCTCTTTATCTATTATGTAGCTTTTCCTGTGTACTTCATACCAAACTATAATCAATTTAAAGTTTGAAATGTTTCACATATTTTCTTCTGCCTAAGATTTATTACCTATTCAGAACATTATTGATGCTCACTAAATGTTTATTGAATGAGTCATGCAAAATTGAGTAAATACTTTCCCTGTGTCCGGGACCAGCAAAATGGGGCTTGCAGGTCAAAGTCAGACCACTATTTGTGTGGATAAAGTTTTATTGTTACACAGTGATAGTCATTGATCTGTGCATTGCCTATGTGGCCTTAGTGTATGACAGCACATCTGAATAAATGAGACTGAGACCATGTGGCCTGTGAAGTCTGAAATCTTTACTACTGGACTATATTTTACAGGAAAAGTGTGTAGACCTCTGCACTGTTATTATTTCTGTGTAGGCAATCCAATTCTGTTTTGTAGCTGAATAATTTTCTAGGTTCATATGCAGTCTGTAAGTTCAGATGACAACCTTGTCCCACTAATTGGACCATGGATGACTTTAACTGAAATTCTTTTGTGTATAAGGGACAAGGGCAAGGGTGCCTGGGTGGCACAGTCAGTTAGGCCTCTGACTCTTGATTTCAGCTCATGTCAATGATCTCAGTGTTGTGAGATGGAGCCCTGGTTGCTCTGTGCTGGATGTGGAGCCTGCTTGAGATTCACTCTCTCCCTCCGTCTCTCTGTCCTTCGCCACTCACATGCATACTCTCTCCTTCTCTCTCTAAAAAAGACACATAAATAAGTAGCAAGGGCAGAATTTAATTATTTGTTTAGACATGGAAAAAATAATTTTAAAAAGGTAATTGTAATATTTCTATTCTTTAATGACTTTATATAATGTTTGATGGTGATGATAGTAATTGACATATTTATACTGCTGGCTGATTTAGTATCTCAAACATATTATGCCTAAAAATTATTTGACTCCTTCTGAAGTAATTTATCAGTGTTTTGACAAATGCCAATATTCTTCTTGCTTCTCAAAGGAGCAAAAATTCCTGTCCTTTCAAAGGTTCTTCTAACTAGACTAAGAATCAAATTGACATGAGACAGATTAACAGGAGAAAAATCAAATTTAATAGGTATATATGTATGGGGAATCCACATAGAACTGGAAATTCCAAAGATAGGTAAAATGAGTTAATATGGCATTCTGAACTCAAGCCCTCGAGTTGAACTCAACTCAAGCCCAAGTTGAACTCAATTCTTTTCAAGGAAAAGAGGGTAAGGGTCTTATTGCACTTTATAGGGAAAGAAGAAATGTAGATATTTGGTAATTAGATGTTAGCCCTACCACACAGATGGTTCACTCAGATAAAATTTGTCCCTGTTAATAACCCCTATTCTGAGAAATATGCCCAATTTAGATTCTCCTGAGTGTTTTAGGGAGGGGCAAGAGTTCCCCTTGAGCACACAGGATCTCAAGTGACTTCAACTCAAAATAATCCACATGCCAACGTGATATATTCTGGAAGGGGCATCTACCCTGAACCCCTTCACATTTCAAAGATAGTATTCAAATTTCAAACTCGTAACTATATATCAACTTAGTTTAGTATAAATCAATATCCTTACTAGTCTTTATCTTTCCTAGTCTTTACCAGGAACATTCTAAATGCCTAGAAAGTGTCTTCCCATTTTTGGCTACTCAAAAAATATCCACACATTACAGTAAGAATATAGGACTACTATTTTTAGCTAGTACTCAATATGTTACCTTGGGCCATTCTGTCTCTTGGGATCTTATTAGTAAAGACAAGAATGCCTGTAAAAAAAATTCAATGAGGAAACAAGAAAAAATTAAGCTCTCATTCTCAATGAAAGTCTTGACTTCACAGACAATAAAGGCAAAACAAATGCAAAGTATTATTGCAATATTCTGGTGAAGAATTCTGGAACCAAAATACACCTGGTTAATTTTTTAATATGTATTTAAAGAAATATAGTATTACTATAATCTTGGGTGGTATAAGGGATTTTCTGGATGTCAAACTATGTCTTCTGAAGCGTAAGGATTTGTCAGGGGGACCTCAGGGTGTGATGTCATGTCATGTCACAAATGAGAAAACCATCTGCCAGAACTCCCACTCTGGTCTCACCCACGGTGTTCTGCATTTACATCTAGATGTTGAGATTCTATATGAGATTTTCTCTGGAAAAATGTTTACATGCTCAAACATACTGTCATTTAATGTTAAGGGATTTGTTACCTACTTATCCCTTAAGGCTGTGCAAGATTTATGCTTGTGATAAGCCAGTTAGCAGACAGCCACAAACTCAGACAAATGTCAACCTGATCCCTTCCTATACTCACATATGTAAGGGTTTTCTTAACAGGACAGTTTCAAATTGTTGTCTCCGTGTAAATATCCAAACAGGGTTTTTTTTTAATTGAAGGTGGGTTTTCCACATTTGTGTACAGTAAACTAAGTTGGTAGACTAAGTTTATGTTATTGGCTCCTACTCCAACCCAATATAATAAAGTAGCACGCTCACTCACGTGCACGCGCGCACACACACATACTCCAAAACAAGTTGAGAAATAAAAAGAGAAACATCAAGAACCAGAAATTTTGCGATATTCCTGGAAAAAATTGAGATCAGAAGAAATTAACTGAGGAATGGCATACCAAACTAGATCCCATAAGAAAGTACTGGTGGAAAACACGGAATGGAAGGGAGGGCTTTTATGTATATTTACCCAGAAGTGAAAGACCAGAGAGGCTAAGGCAGGAGGGAGACTTAAAACCAAGGCTAGTACAACAGAAGGAGCAAACGAGTACTCACACTATTCATGTAGCTTACACGCTACGCTTGGTGCAAGTTTGCAATGGCACAATATTCTCCCTGCAGTCAGGAACAGAAGCTGTGAGGGCATGAACTTGAATCCGAAAGAAGCTCTTTCACCTGGAGAAAAATATGAGAGGTCTACATTCAAGGTACCCAACCAGCTGTTGGTATGTTCAGCAGATATTTGTTCATTCTCCTTAAAACAGAATGGAATATAAGCATCAGGAATGTATATGGCACCTTCCCTAAACAAGTACAGAGTTTTTCAAATTGAAATCTCCAATTTCTAAGGAGAATCATTACAAAAACAGTAAACGAGTAGATGATAGTACCTCCTAGGAAATAATGGGATAAACATGACGGGACTTTAGGGGAAGTTTTAGATTCACGAAAAATAATTACAAAGATTGCATGAAAATTTAAATTAGGAAAAATTAGAAAGATTTCAAGGAAATTAAAATTAGGAATAATTACAAAGATTCGTGAAAGTAAAAATTATGATCATTGGATGGATGTGCCAAATGGACAAAATGAAATACAAACTAGCTAGGAAGACTGAGTGGAGGAATTTTTCCTCTGTGAGAAACAATGAAATGTAAGTATGAATAGCAAAATAACTAAAATATGGAGGTTAGATCCCAAAACTGAAACAGATTTTCATTAGGTATTCTAGCAGAAATGAGTGAATAGAGGAGAGAAATACATTCAAGAAAACCCAATAAATTCGTAAATTGTTAGATTGATTATCAAAAGTACGTAGCAAGGTATTTTTAAATAAGAAAGACCTGTGTGTCTGGATGCATTGTAAAGATATTTAAAGATATTAAGAATAAAGATATTTCTAAGAGCTTCTAGTAACAAAAGAACAGATTCAAGAAAACAATGAAAAAGTACCTTAAACTACTGGTGACAAATGCATTTAGATCAGCATTATATACTTATTAAAATTTTCACAACAAACATAGATGTTTGAATATTAAAGGCATTTAACCTAAAACATGAAAAGCTGATAAATAGCACCTTATCAAAATTAAATTATTTTGCTCTGTGACAGTCCATGTGAAGGGGATAAAAATAATGTCTAAACCAGAAGAAATATTGTAAAGCATATATCTGACAAAGGACTTGTATCTAGGATATTTTTGAAAACTCTTAAAACTCAACATATTAACATACAATCCAATTAGAAAATGGGCACAAAATGGAAACAAACCAAAAACCATGAGCAGACATTTCTCCAAAGAGGATATCCACGTGGCAAATAAGCATGTGAAAATGTTTCCCATCATTGGTCATTGAGGAAATAAAACTCAAAAGTGCAATGATACCACAGTACAACTATTACAATGGCTAAAATACAGAATAGTGATAATACTAATTTCTGGTAAGGATGCAGAAAAGCTGGGTCTCACGTTGTTTGTCTGTGGGAATGTAAAATGATACAGCCAGTATGGGAAATAGTTGGGCAGTTTCTTTTAAAGCTAAACATTTAGCTACCATATAACCCAGGAATTGCACTCCTGAATGTCTATCCCAGGTAAATGAAAACTCTGTCCACACGAAAACCTGTACACAATTCTTCATAGGAGCATTTTGTACCTTGGGGCCTTGTCTTGTTGACAAAGATCTTAATGTCTTCAGTGGAACTGACTCCCAAAATATAAACATAGGTTAAAGGAAGTGGCAACCTGGAGAAACACATTCACAAACTGTACAATAAAAAACTGACAAATTCCTACAATATAGACAGAAAATCAGAAAGAAATATAGAAATTGACTCCAGATGGAGAGTTCATTGTATCCAAGTATACAAAATTGAGATTATGTCAAAATTTTATAATTTGTGGGTGATTGTGTGAATTGGTAAAATATTTTAGAAGTCAGTTTAGAATGACCTATCAGAATAAAGAACCTGATATGCTTTGAATAAGGGAATCCTGCCTCTAGGAATCTACCCTCCATAAAGACGCTTCACTGACTGAGCCACTCAGGTGCCCCACAAGGTTCTTAATTTTAGAGAACAAACTGATGGGCTACCAGAGGGGAGGGAGGTGGAGTGATGGGTGGAAGCGGTGATGAAGATTAAGGAGTACACTTATCATGATGAGTACCAGGTGTCATATGGAAGTGTTGAATCTTGTACAGCTGAATCTAATATTACACTATCTGTTAACTAACTGGAATTTAAATAAAAACTTAAAGAAAGTCTATACTATGAAAAACCATGCAGCTGCCTAGAAAAATGCAAAAAATCTATACATTTTAAACTGGAAGTCTTTTCAAGATGCATTTTCCAATGATAAAAGCAAATTGCATACAACAGATATAACATGTACACATGGAAAGGCATGCATATGTTGTATATTTATAGATATACATACTACAAATAAAAAATAACTATATTAAATACAAACTTTTTTCCAGATTTTTTTCTATGTGCAATTAGCAGTTTTGCTACATTAGTCAGAATCTTTTCTTGTTTAAAATTTCTTTTTATATTACTGTGGTAACATTTTTTTGGTAAATGTACAGAGATAATTTATCCATGGAACAGAACAGAACCCCAAAGCAGATACATGCAAATACAGAGAGCTGATTTGCCAGAGTGAACAATGAATATCATCAAGAGGATGATATTTGTCCTCATTTGTCCTGAGACATTTGCTTATTTACATGTAAAGAAGTCAAACTGAATTCATACTTCGTTCCACATACTAAGTATATTCACTCCATGTTGCTTTAAGTCTTGAATGTGGGAAGCATAGCCATAAAATTATGAAAGATAAAATTAAAAATCTGAAATGAAAGATTGGTAGATTTCATTGGGTTCAGTTTAAGAATTTCTACTCGTCAAAAGGACATTAGAAACATGATAAAACAAAATACTGAGATAATTGCATTTTATGTGGCTCCCAAATGGTAGTATCCAGAAAACTTAAGGAAATCCAATAGGAATTAAAAGCTAAACAGATCACTGGGGATATCAATTAAACCTTCCATGAGACACCATTTAGCATTCAACATGTAAAAAACATAGAAATCCTATATTCTGTGTACTGACAATGATTTGGAATCAGGGATATGCTTGTCCATTGAGGTCAATTAATTGCACCATTTCAGAAAACAGATATGCAGATCCCAGTCAACTTGGACATTGCCATGCCAAATGAGCCACCATTTCCACTCCTCAGAATATATATTTGACCAATTAATATTTCTTTAAGAAAATTAATATGTATATTTGATTTTTTAAGTATTCCAAAATTGTACTCACTAGCAAAATTGCAAGATGATTTATAACAGCAAAAACCTGGGAACAATGTAATTGTACATCTTAGTAGAATGGATAAAAGTTGTTTATAAATATGAAAGGAATTTTATATTGCAGCGATAATGAATAAACTACAATAAAATGCATCAGGGTGGATAAATATTATAAAGAAAGATCCAGTATAATTCCATTTCCATAAAGCATAAAAGCATGCAAAACTGACAATATGTTATTTAAGTACAGGTTAAGTGACATAGCCATAAAGTGATCAAGGAAATAACACAAAATTTAGGAAACTGCTTTCCCGTAAGTGTGGGAAAGGGGGAGCCAATGGGTGAGACATGCACTGAGTTTTAAGGCCTATAGTGAAGATCATCATCTTACTGGAATGCTTTAAACAGTAAATATTTGTTGTATACAGTTCTTCTCCTGTTTTTCTTTTCCCCATTTGCAATTTGCTTATGTAGTAGAACTCTATTTGTCAAATGCAAAGATTAGTTGTGTTGATATAAACTTTACTAGACCCAAGGATCCTTCTGGAACTTAAAATGATGATCAGAATATGCAAAATTTAAAATCATATTCTTCACAGAAGTATCCTACCTTAAGATTTTAAATGTGTAGAATCATAAAGCTTACGTTTCATTCATTTGTTCATTCACAAAATATTAATTGGTTATCTGGGCAGGCTATGTGCTGGGCAGTGGTAAGAAACAAATGAACAAAACAGTAAAAGTGCCATTTTTCAGTCTATAGTGTAATCGTCGTCATAACAATATTCTGGGAGTGAGTACTAATGACGTGTTGATAATAATAGTATGTAAATATATTTAATACTTTAGCATACAGTTACTGCTTCTTTTTAAAAAAATAGATCTTTTCAGCTTAATGATACTTTTTTTTCATTTTTTATTTTGATTAATGCTCCTTGAGTGAATAGAAACTTTACTAATTCCATGCTATTCAACTAAAAACATTTCTCATTATCCATAATAATGATATGTTTAAGTTTCTGGTTAAATTCATGCTATTTGAAGGAAGTCATCCAAACAGCTTCCGGAACCTATCAGGGTAAAAATCTATGCTAAAAATAAAAGCTATTTTTAAAGTTTATTTATTTATTTTTGAAAGAGAGAGAGCGTGAGCAGGGGAGGGGAGACACAGAATCCCAGGCAGGTTCTAGCCACAGGGCTCAAACTCATGAACCATGAGATTATGACCTAAGCCCAAACGAAGAGTCAGAGGTTTAACCAGCTGAGCCACCTAGGTACCACAAGAAGAGGTATTTTTAAGTATTGGTTTAATCATTTCTTTAAATTTCTAAAATGTCATTTAATTAAGAAAATAGCTAAAGAAAGAAAATGTGTATTTTCCTCCACAAAGAGGTCTTTAAAAATAATCTTAGATCGGTTATAAGGAAGAATATTTATCGAGTTGTCAAGTCACTATGTAGTACATGAGAAACCCATATAACATTATATATCAACTCTACTTCAGCAATAAAAATATTTAGCGTATCATTAATCCATCAGGAAATACTCAAATATCTTGTAATATCTTCTTAAGAAAACAGCATGCTATAAAACTATGCTGTTATAGCAGTAATACTAATATGACTTTAAAAATAAATGAGAAACAATAATATTACTAAAACATTGGATTTTCATTTTCTGGTTCTCTCTCTAGATCATCAGAGCATGTGTGTGTGTGTGTGTGTGTGTGTGTGTGTGTGTGTGTCTGTGTGTGTGTGTGTCTGTGTACTTGCATGTCAAATGAGCTCTTTTCATTCATTTCTGCTTTTTGTTTTTTAACTCTCCGGAAGTAGTAACATACCATTTGTGACACTGTAAATCTCCAAGCTACCAATTATGATGTCACTATGCATAAATGCAGTTATTAGCAAAGCAGTAGGAAGAACAAATTATTTTTCTGAGACAATTTTTCTATATTCTTGCAAGTGTTTTTGGTAATAAAAGACAGGAAAAAAAATAAAAATGCAAACTGGAGATCTGTGATGTCTCATTACAGTCATTTCCTGTCAGGTAGGATTCTCTGAGATTTCTTAAACATTTGAGCTGTGAGGCAGCTTGAGTGAAAGCCACGATTGAGAGGAATGGGGACAGTGCGACCAAGAGGGTGTTTGTCCTGCTGACCTCAGGACTGGGGGCAAACGCTTGTGATAAACTCACTACTGAAGTGGACTAATTTTTTTTTAACTTTTTTAATAACGTTTTAATGTTTACCTTTGAGAGAGAGGCAGAATGAGAGCAAGGGAAGGGCAGAGAGAGGAGACACAGAATCTGAAGCAGGCTCCAGGCTCTGAGCTGTCAGCACAGAGCCTGACACGGGACCCGGACTCACAAACCCCGAGACCATGACCTGAGCTGAAGTCGGATGCTTAACCGACTCAGCCACCCAGGCGACCACGGAAGCAGATTTAGCTGATTAAACATTAGAAACTTAATTTGAGAATATTAAATTCGTAAGTTTGGAAATGTGCAACCATTTCAAATTTTACATGTATAATGTGTATTTTACATGTTTGTTTTCTGTTGAGCAAATTCTCGACCCACACAATATCCGGAAGGGTCAAAGCAATGGCCAGTCTTGGTCCTAGGGCTTACTGAGAGGTATGCACATTTTAAATATTTTTAATTATAATAATACCTAGAGGAAATATGAATAATAAAAACCACTCAGATTTCTCTATTTAAGAACTTCATAATAAGAGGGTTTTTTATTTTATTTTATTTTTATTTATGAGAGAGAGAGAAAGAGCAAGCACAAGTGGTGGAGGGGTAGAGCGTGAGAGAGAGAATCTCAAGCAGGCTCCATATTCAGTGAGGAGCCGGACAGACACAGGGTTTGTTCCCATGACCTTGGGATCATGACCTGAACTGAAATCAAGAGTTGGTCACCTGCTCAACCAAATGAGCCACCCAGGTGCCCCATGAGTTTTAATTTCTTCTCTGTGTGGGGGAAGAATTTAGGTTTTGAAGTGATGGATTGCCCTGTGGGGTTTTGTTTTTTTTTTCATTTTTTTGTTTTGTTTTGTTTTCTGTTTGTGTTAGTTTTTTGGTTTTGTGTTTTTGCCTTTAACTTGTATTCACTCATGTTGCCAAAATGAGTAACAAAAGCAAATGTAAGGTTATTAAAGTGACATTTTGAGTCCTGATGTTGTTCCAACACATTACAAACCAAATTATATGTAAACCATAGATGATATTTTCATAAAAGTTTCAAAATTTTCCAAATAAGTGATGCCTAGGAATATTGTTGTTGCTTTCCCATTACAGGTGATCACTGACAGGCTTTTGGATACCTTGATTTCTTTCTTAGGGATGATGACTGAAAATAGTACGGAAATTTCAGACAGAAAATGCCAGCTATTTCTTTGAAAATCAGATAATTGCATGTATTTTTAAGGCATAATTTGCATCCAATAAAATGTACCTGTTTTCAATGTATACACAGATGTATACACTCATGTAATCGCCATCACAGAAAAGATACAGAGCATTTCTGTTCCTTCAAAAAATGTTTTTTGATCTCTTTGAAATCAATTTCCCTAACTTTTCAGGCACAGGTAACCAATGATTTGTTTTCAAAATTTCATTACAAATTTTTCTCCTCTAAATTTCATGTGAATGATGTCTATGGTAGATTCGATTTTGTATCTAGAATCTTTCACTTGGCATGATTTTTTTCAAGATTCATGTTGTAGTGGATTTAAGTAGTTTGTTCATTTTTATTTTTAAATAGTACTACAGCACAATTTATCCATTCATCTGCTGATAAAAATTCGAATGGTTTCTAATTTTTGTTAGTATGAATAAAACTGCTACAAACAATTGTGTATACATCTTTGTGCAAACACATCATATCTCTAGAGGAAGTACCTAAATGCCTAAAAATGGAATTACTGGGACATCTAATAAGTGTAAGAATATCTTTAATTTTTTCCCAAAAGGGTTATATTAGTTTCCATTCTCATCTTCAAATTAGAGGGTATTCATAATTTGTTCCTTATAATTCTCATGTTAGCCAACACTTGGAATTGTTATATTTTTAAATTCGAGTCATTTTGATGGGTGTACAGTGGTATCTCATGTTTGGTGTAATTTTGATTTGCTAAATGATCTTCCCTTGATTCTGGGCTGATTGTAATGTTGTTGTTTCCAGTCGGAACAAATGAAAGAACAGAAAAGGGGGTCAGTGGGTGCTAGTTGAGATCCCACGAGGGGTCAGCATCACTTTCACCACAGGCCTGTTTACCCTGAGGAAGATTCTCTGAAGACATTGCCTGCATTTTGATGAGAGCTGAAATTGGAAATAAGAATAATTAGTGCTGTCCCTAGAACGTCCTTTAATATCAGAGTCACCGAATAAGTTGATCTTTTTTGTTTGTTCATCTTGTTTTGTTGAAGATATCAACTTAGCTAGAGATACCAACCTAGTAAAACAAATCAGGAGGCCTAGGAAGGGCTCGGATCAACTAGTATTAACTATCTTAAGATAGCCATTACTCATTCTGCAAAAGTGAGGTCTTTTAAATGTTTTTTGAACGCTTATTTATTTTTCAGAGAGAGAGAGAGAGAGAGTATGAGTGGGAAAGAGGCAGAGAGAGAGGGAGACACAGAATCCAAAGCAGGTTCCAGGCTCTGAGCTGCCAGCACAGAGCCCAGACACAGGGTTTGAACTCAGACCACAAGATCATGACCTAAGTTGAAGTCAGAAGTTTAACTAACTGAGCCACTCAGGTGCACCCCCTTCTTTTAACATTTTTGAAGTCTCCTAATTTCTAATGATGTAACAAGAATAACTTTTGTAAGCAAAGAGAGTCTGGGAATAACATCTCCTACCAGCATGATGTCAATGGAAAATTGACTTTCCTTTTCTTCATCTCACATCAGGGAGAAAAGTGAGATTTAGGGAGTTTAAATTATTCGCCAAAGATCACAAGAGTGATAGAGCTTGGATCAAATCAGGACACTCTTATGCTGGAGCCATACCACCTCATCAAGTGTCACTGGATGTAATTTCTTAGCAAGTGATGCTGTGTATACCCAAAAGTTTTACCATCTCTATGTTTTGGTGGATCTCTGGGTTTTTTAGTCCCCAGATACATCAACTCAGTCCAAATCTTATTCAACTCGATCTCGTTTATGGAACTCCTGTCTGTTGGGCTGGAGAAAAAGCAGTGTTGGACTGAGAGCATCTTATTTCCTGTCTTTCCCTGCACATGACAGTTTTCCTGTAACCTAGTGTAGCACTTTGAAAATCAGCAAAGCAGAAGTGACAGCCTTGTAACTCACAAACTCCACTGAGATGGCGCTGGTATGACAAACTTGCCTCAGCTGTCTGTATATAAATTAGGAATTTCTAAAGCTTTCAATATGAAAGTTGCTATGAACTGCTTTGTTTCAAACAGAAACCATTGAAATGCTAATTAGGATATATTCCTTCCAAAGTAATTTTAAATGGCTTTTGGGGAAAAGTAGACCCATTTACTCTTTTAAGTTTTTACTGGGGAGGTTTCTCCTTGTGAGAGAATGGACACTTTTGTGAACTACTGTAGGACAGGACATATATTTTAGAAGTCATTCTAAATCTTGCGATGTGGCAGATAAAATGTTTATACTGCTTGTATTTTATTGGACACCATAAATACAAGAACTGAATGATTTGGGATGCTAGGAGATAGAGGGAGGGAAAAATAAACCTTTAAAATTATTATTTGAATTATCATCTTCCTTAGGGGACCCTCAACTTCTCCCCAAGATAGAAAGTACCCTCATGGGAAGAGAAATACATTCAGTCTTTCTAGGGGGACTGTCAAAATTGTCATTATGTTTTTACTTCTTGGTTTCTTTCTCTCCTTCCTTTCCTTTCCCTTCCCATTTCTAAATACATTCTGAGGTACTAGTGGGTTAGGTATTTAACATCTGAATTTGGGTGGGTGAGAGGACACAATTCCGCCCATAATAGTAATGAAATATAAATGTTTAATATTATTGCCCCCCAATTTCCCAGCAGTATTTTCTTTTTTTTCTTTTTTCTAGGAGAGAGAGAGAGCAGGAGAGGGTCAGAGAGAGAGGGAGTGACAGACTCTGAAACAGGCTCCAGGCTCTGAGCTGGCAGTCAGCACAGAGCCCGACGTGGGGCTCGAACCCACGAACCGCGAGATCATGACCTAAGCGAAAGTCGGACGCTTAACCAACTAAGCCACCCAGGCGCCCCTCCCAGCAGTATTTTCTACTGGATTCTTCCTATAGTCGTTAGGTACTTATCTTTTTTAATAATTGAAAACTTGTTTTTAAACTTTCTATTAAGTAGATTTTCTTAAATGTTTATTTACTTATTTTTGAGAGAGAAAGAGAGAGGCAACGACAGAGGGAGAGAAAGAATCCCAAGCAGGCTCCATACTCTGAGCACAGAGCCTGAGACAGGCCCCAAACTCACGAACCCCGAGATCATGACCTGAGGCTAAAGAAAGAATTGGCAGCTTAACCGATTGAGCCACCCAGGTGCCCCAAGTAGATTTTCAAACATATAGCAAAGTAGGCCTGGAGAATATGATAAATCCCAACATATTCACCATTCAGCTTCGACAATTGACTCATAGCTATTATTGTTTCATTGTTCCCTTTCCCCAAAACTCATTTTGAAATATCAGACATCATATTGTTTCCTCCATATGTATTTCAGTATTTATCTCCACAAGAAAGTGATTTTAAATGGAGAAAATAATTTCACAATATGATTTCAATTTATGGTTTTACCATCATCAAATATCCAGACCATATTCATATACCTCCATTATCTTATGATGTTGTAAAAGTCTGTTCAAAATAGGACACATGTACATCTGCGAGTATAGCTCTATTATCTATCTATCTATCTATCTACCTATCTATCTATTATCTATCTATAATCTATTATCTATCATCATCTATCTATAGTCTATCTATCTGTCTATCTAAGCCCATTATTACTATTATTATTTGAAAAAACAGCTATATGTTAGATCAATTAAGAATAAGAAAAATAGGGATCCCTGGGTGGCTTAGTTGGTTAAGTGTCAGACTTTGGCTCAGGTCAGATCTCATGGTCCATGGGTTCAAGCCCTGCATCAGGCTCTGTGCTGACAGCTCAGAGCCTGGAGCCTGCTTTGGATTCTGTGCCTCCCGCTCTTTCGGCCTCTCCCCCTCCCCTGCTCATGCTCTGTCTCTGTCTCTCTCAAAAATAAATAAACATTAAAAAAAGAATAAGAAAAATAATTTTTTAATTTTATCTTCACCTATTCATTTTTTGATGATCTTTCTTTCTTTGTGTAAATCCAGGTTTCTGCCTTATAACACACTTCTTTTCTGAAGAACTTATTTTAACATTTCTCACAGGGTAGACCTACTGACAATACATTCCCACAATATTTGTTTTTCTGAGAAAGTCTATTTCCTTTCATTTATGAAGGATAAGGTTTCAGGAAACATAATTCTAGGTTGGTAGTTTTTATTCCCCCTCACTAAATTTTTATTCCACTCTTCCTTCAGTGGTTTCTGAATAATACTTGGCTATAATTTTTATCTTTTCTCCTTTACAATACCTGTAGATATAAAGTATTTTTCCCCTTCTGGCTCATTTCAGGATTTTTTTCTTTACTTTTACTTTTTTGAAGTTCAAATAAGATATATCTAGCTGTTTGGTGTTTTCTAAGCTTTCTAGAACTGCGATTTGGTGTCTGACATTAATTCTCAGTCATTATTGCTTCAAATATTGGTTCTGTCCCACTTTCCTCTTCTTCCTCTAACGTTATATATATGTTTTGTCGTCTCACACTCATTGCATATTCTGGTCTATTTAATTCACTCTTTTTTCTCTTTGCTTTTCAGTTTTGAAAGGTTCTACTGTCACATTCTTGAATTCAAAGATCCTTTCCTCAGTCATAATCAGGTACTGAGCCCATCAAAAACATTCTTTATTTCCATTACAATGTTTTTGATTTCTTAACATTTCCTTTTGATTCTTTCATAGAATGTCCATTTCTTGACTTAAATCATCTATTTGCTCTTCCATATTATCCTTTTTTTCCACAAAGTCCCTTAGCATAAGTTATTAAGCTTTGTTTTATTTTATTTGTTTTATTTTTTTTAAATACCAGGTCCAATAATTTCAACATTTTTGCCATATACAAATCTGGTTCTGATGATTCTTTGTCCCTTCAAATTGTTTTTTTTACCAGTGAGTATGATCTATCATTTTGTGTTGAAAGGCAGATGTGATGTACTGGGTAAAAGAAACTGGTGAACATGTCTTTTAGTAAAGTAAGGACAGAGGGAACGACGTGCTTTTTGGTCCTATGATTAGGCCTGAGTCTTTTGAGATGCTGTGGAGTTTTTGGCTCTAATACTCAATCAAGTTGAGCCTCCAGCAATTCATCAATTATATTCAAGTTTTCCTACCCTGATGTTGTTTCCAATGGAGATTTCTGCTCATGAGTGTCTGCCATAAGAAGTTTTGGTTCTCTAAGTATCTGCCTGTCTGTCTCTCTAATATTTGGACACTAATTTGCCCTTACTTCTCTCATAAACTTAAGAGGGTTGTTGATTTTTAAGTTTTATTCAGGAAAATTTTTCAGTGAGCATTTTGAAATGCCATTTTATCCTTTTCTTTCTTTCATCTAGAAGATGTTATCACCTACAAATAACAATTCATGTCTCTTCTTTTCTAGTCATTATATAGCATATGGGAATTCTAACTAACTTTTTCCATAAGTCTGCACTATGATGGGTAAAGCTAGATGCATCAAAACTAGGAATCAAATATGGGAGCTATGACTTTATCATTTAATATAATCATTACTGTTGGGTTCTGGATGATGGATATCATCAACTCTTTTCAGTTCATTTCTTTTTTTTCTGCTTGTGAAGATCACTGTTAAATATAACAAAAATGTGCTGACATTTGTGTGAAATACATTTTGGCATGTGATATTTTTTCTTCACATATCTATGAGTACAATGAATTGAATTAAATTTTCTGATGTTGTTTTCTTCTTCCACACTTACAATACTTAATCTTGGTGTATCATTCTTTTAATATACTGCTAGATTTTATTTGTTAACACATTAGTTTGGGTTGATACTTTGATAAATAAGATTACCATATACTCATTAGTTTTCTTTTTATATTATTGTTTTCTTTTTCTTGATTTGATATAAACAATATGCTAGCTTTAAAGAATAATTTTTAAAATGTGGTAAAATTTACTCTGTTCTAAGTTCTGGTATTCTATTTATTTTACTTCTTTTTTCTAGGCTTTCTGTGGGTGGAAAATTTTATGCATGTCTAAAAATGTCATTATTTTAATTTTTTAAGTTAAGCTTTTTATTTTGAGGCAACTGTGGACTCACCTACAGTTGTAGGAAAGGATCCAGAGAGATTCTGTGTAGTCTTTACCCAATTTTCCTCCAATGATTACATCTAACAAAACTATAGTACAATGTCAGGGGTGCCTGTGGCTCAGTTAGTAAAGTATCTGACTCTTGATTTCGGCTCAGGTCATGATCTCAGAGTTGGTGAGTTTGAGCCCCACATAGGGCTCCACACTGTCAGTGCAGCCCACTTCAGATCCTCTGTCTCCCTCTATGCCCCTCCCCCATATTTTCTCTCTCTCAAAAATAAATGAATATTTTAAAAAAAAAAACAACTATAGTACAATGTCAAAACTAGGACAATGACACTGAGAGACTCAAGATACAGAACATATTCATCATCATAAGGATGTTACATATATAATAGTTTTTTTTTTCATTATTGCTTAGTGGTATTCGATGGTGCACGTATACCAGAGTTTGTTTAAACATTCATCAATTGAAGGACATCTGGGTTATTTCTAGTTTTTTAATATTGCAATGGGGAAGAGAGTGCCAAATAATGCCATTTGATGGGTTCAAGCCAAGAGAGACAATGTTTTACTTTGAATGAATGATGTCGCAAGTCCTCTCTAAGGAACTGTACCTTACTGCTTATTACTTGATATCTGAGTATCAGGAAAATGTTAAAAATGGTGATGAAAATGTTGCAGGCAGGGAAATGATATACTCAAAGTCTTTAGATAAGAGTCTGACACATTTTGGAAAATCAAACAACTTCACCATGAATGCTATTGAGTACAAAGGAGGAGTGGGGAAAATTGGGGTAGATTATCAGCCATGAAAATAGAGGCAGTGAAGGTCACATGTAGGATATTTTCTTTCCAAAGGAAATGTGAAGCTATCAGAATGCTATAAGCAAGCACTAAGATCATCAGATTTGATTTTGTTAAAGATCTCTCTGGAAGCAGTGTGAAGAGTAGATTAAAGGGAGGCCATATTAAATGCAACGAGATCAACTTGACAGTTATTATAATAGCATAGCCTGTGATACTAGGGACTGAGAGGAGCAGATATATTTTAGAGCTAGTTAGGTAGTATAATGAACATGATTTGATATGGGAAATGTAAGACAGGAAGATATTCATGGAACTCCTATTTTATCATTGGAAAAATCCACATAATCAATTGAACAAGGGATGCGGTTGAGGTATTTTGAGAGAAAAGAAAGTTTAAAGAGAACGGCAGTGTCAAATGCTGCGAAGCAGTCCAAGAAAGTTAAGGGGGGTAAAAAAGGCTCCATTATGTTCATCCACAAAGACATTTCTAGTGGCAGTGATGAGAGCAATCTTAGTGGAATTTTTGGCTCCAGGATTGTTATTTTCCCTGGATTTCATCATAAAAGGATTCAAGATTTTCATAACTGTATTCATATAGATATGATTTCCAGAAATTTCAGATTCTCTCCATCTGAAGGATGTAAACTACAGTGATGGCCTGTCTCACTCAGTATTATGGTTTTATCCCAAAATGTGTGCTTTGGAAATGGTCAAGGATAGTTAGAAAACTTTGTGTTCCTCTCCCCAAGGAAGAACATCTGTTTTCAACAATTGGTTAGTAGTAGTTATAAAGCCACAGACCCAACTTATGTCAAGCCATTCAGGATAAAATGGCTTAAAGACTCTTCCAGGAGCCATTCTCCTGGGCTCTTGATTGCCAGAGAATACTGTTAATAGTGGGTGCCCTGCTGAGCTGAACATAGAGCTCTCATCACACAGCTTCTGGTGGAGTGAGAAGGGATGGCCAGTCTAGGGCTTAGGGATGGTTAAGAGGTAGATGGATTTTCAATATGTCAAATGATATATAATATCTGGAGAAAAATATGAACAAAAATAGAAATCTGGTTTCATCTATTTAAGAATCCTTAAAAAAAAGAGGTTTTAATTTCGTCTCTCTGGAGGGAAAGAGTTCAAGGTGTGAAGTGATTGATCGTTATTACGGTTATTTTATACATCACTCATTCATGGTGTCAGATTCAAGGACGGTAAACTAACAGTCCTGGGGTTGTAATGACATCTGGATTACTGGAGTCAAGTTCTGACATGTATTACAGACCAAACCACAGGTAGATAATGTTTTCCTACATTTTCAAATAGCTCAAATTAGAAGTACTTTATAATTTCACCCCCAAATTACACATAGATCTTTCTTGATGTTGAGTTGGCATGCTTGCCTTTATTTATTTTATTTTATTTATTTGTCAGTGATTATAACTCAGAAATGGTAGAAAATTTTTGGTAAAAATGCCCGCTATTTCTTTGTGATTTGGATAATTAACATAGGTTGCAATAATATTTCAGAAAAATCCTATGCTTCATGAATTTATTAGGATAAATGCACTAGTTTGAATAATTAACTAAATTGTTATCCTTTAAACCTACATCCTGCTCCATATTAGGATATCTAGAATGCTGCTATTTGCTCAGCAACTCCGTTCCCCACGGTTTTAACGTCCCCCAATGTGTTCCTCAGATATCTTCAAACATCTGACGGGGGGTTGGGAGGGAAGAAGCTTAACATAGCTCCTTATACATTAAGTCATGGGAGCTAATTGCTTCATTGACCCATAAGCCAATTCAAAGCTTTTGACTGCTTCAGTGGTGTAAGTATTCTTTTATGTAAGAAAACTGTTCTTTGTATCTAAGCACAAGGACACATACTCTGTGAGGATAGATGGCTTCAGTAACATCATAGGAAGATTAGTGTGCACCCAAATATCTGGGTCTCACTACAGTTACTGGATTTGTGGTCCAAAAGCTTACCTTTCCATTCTTCTTATGTATAAAAGTCTTGCCTGGCCTGTTTTTGTTTTTGTTCTTTTCTCATTGTAGGAAAGCTGTCATTAGTAGGTTTTCATTACACGTTGTAGTGAAGGACTACAACTGACAAATTACCCAATCGCTGGTGAGATATACATATATATATATATGTATGTACATATATATATATGTGTGTGTGTGTGTGTATATATGTGTGTGTGTGTATGTGTGTATGTGTGTGTACGTATATGTATATATATGTAATATATATATATAATTTCCCAAACAGTGAGTGGTTGTCTCTTTGTTTTATTCAACTTTCTAAACAAGCTGATGCTATTAATCACTCCTTCCTCCTGACATCCATAAAACCATTCTTTCCTGTTGTTTTTAGCCTCCTGATTACTTCATTGTTTTCTTTGTTAGTTCTTCCACACTTTTCTCTCACACCACATGAAGTTTCTCCTGGAGCAGTCCTGAGCTCCTTTTTTTTTTCCTATGTTTTTTCTAGGTTTCCAGTATCTAAATGATGTCAAGCATCTGCACCTTGCTACAATGCTTATAATTTGATCACAGTTTTATCAACTTGTCTGAGGTCTAGACTCATATATCCAGCTACTTCTTATACATCTCCCGTGGACTATCTCCTAGACACCTGAACTTATAATGTACACAAGGAACTTTTGATGCTCTTTCCTAAACCCACACCTCAATCTTCATTATCTCTGCAGTTGGAACCACCATCCACCAAACTATGAAACCTGAAATGTGGGAGGTACCCTTGCCTTCTTCCTTTCTCTTACATCACAAATTTCTGCAAAGTCTGTTGTGTTTACTTCAAAATACACGTGTCCAGTATTGTTTCTTTACAACACCTCCACTGTTAGAGAGTCTGTAGAGAAGGCTGTCATTTTGTGTCTAGATTAGAGCAATAGTCACCTCCCTCACCCTCCAAGCTGTCCTCCCCACAAGAGGAGAAGTGAATCTCTGTCTCAGACTTGCCTCTGTGAAAGAGAGCAACCAGGGAAAGCTAAGTTACTTATTTCTCTTCTTAAAAATACATCGATCCCTTGCATTTCCCTGTGAAACTCACGGTAAACAAAAGGTGAACAAACTTCAATGGTGTCTGTATCTTCATTCTCACCAACCTTAACACGTGGACCAATCTTTGAGATGCTACCATTTATTTTGCTTCCAAAACCATGCTGCAAAGTCTGCAGTTCTAGGGATAAACATGTCTTCTCACTGTCTAACTCTTAAGTGCCTCAGATATAATAGGTACTAAAATATCTGTGAAAGGCAAAAGAGAGAGAAAAAAAGAGACAAGGAGGGAGGGAAAGAGGAAAGAAAAGGGGAGAGAAGGAAGAAAGTTGATTGGTTGGAAAAGAAATGCATATGCCTCATCTCAGAGATACCAATAGAACGAATATTTAGAATTATCATTTGTGATTAATGATTATTTGTGATGTTCCACTTATCAGTGTTAGGAAGAAAACAAACTCTAAGGAAATTTAAATCTCCACCAAAAGGATATTAATTAATCATTTTATTTTCATAGAGTAGATTACTAAGCATGCATTAAAGTCTTGAGTGCAAATGATACTAAGAGAAAAATTGCTCTTATCATAAGTTTAAGTGAAAAAGTCAAATTCAGAGTACTAGAAATATTATATGAAATGTTAAATATGGCTTGATCTCCATTCTACATGTTGAAATGGCATAGAAAACTTATCTTTAAATATTTACATATAGAAGAAAATTACAAAAATAATAATTGTTAAAATTTCCCCTTTTATACTTTGAGTTTTCTAAATTTCCTATTACTTCATTTTTTTTTTGGTAAATATTGTGTTGCTGTTGAGCATTTTCATAAAATCCATAAATATTACTAAAAATGACACCTTTAAGAGTCTACAGGTTTATTGGCATCAACATATTAGTGAGTCGCCAGGAATGGTAAAGCCACAAAATGGAGAGAGCTTATGTCCCTGAATCACATTTGGAGAAAGGTCATGTGCTCTTTCACAGGAATTTGCATTTTCTGTGACAAGCAATAAATTTCCATTTCTTTGAGCTATTGAAATCTGGGGGTTATAGCAGTTGGTGTTATTTTCTTATGAATACTCTCAGGAAATATGAACTGTCATATTCCATTTTTTTTAAGTTTATTTTTGAGAGAGAGCTAGAGACAGTGTGAGCAGGGGAGGGTCAGAGAGAGAGGGAGACACAGAATCCAAAGACAGGCCCTAGGCTCTGAGCTAGCTGTCAGCACAGAGCTTGACATGGGGCTCAAACACACGAACTGTGAGATCATGACCTGAGCTGAAGTCGGACACTCAACTGACTGAGCCACCCAGGCACCCCTAAACTGTCATATTTAAGAATGAAGTAAATGCAAGTATACTGACATTGAAATAACTCATGCTATTCTATTGTAAAATGAAGACACTGAGTCTTACTGCAATAGGTTTAGTATGATCCCATGAAAAGACATGTAGGTATATATAACTGTACACTACTGTTTGTATTGACACACACACGTGTGTGCAGATATGAACAAATTTTCCTAAGAATGTCTCAAAGAGACTTACCATTAAGTAATAGTTAATTTCACCTTAAGTTGGCAGTATCCAAATGGAAGTGTACATGCGTATATTTGATAAAATAACTTGAGTCATAGTTCAAGTAACTTTGGACTACATGTTTATGCTTATTTCATTTTATTTAGGCTATTTAAAGAATATATTCAAAGACAAAATTACAATTCAAATATATCTGCCTATATTCCATGGGAAAGAAAAGATTGAATGCTACACCAATTTCTGAGGTTATGAATGGTTGATAACTAGTACAAAGGACCCTAATATGTTTAATAAGGTCAAATCCAATCTATCTAAAAATTGTTGAAGGAAGCTCACCTTAATGAATGTTCCCTATAAGCATATCATTACTTCTACTTCCTGAACATTGAACAAGATATACATGTGCATTGTGAAGCATATAAATTGACTTATGAAGATTTTTCTTCCAATTTCAGTCATTGAAACAATTTAGAGATCGGTCATTCACATTAATAGTGTATATTCCTTATATCACATTCTCTAACTCCATGGTCTATTTTACGTTTATGGCATACTTCAGTTTGGGCTAGCTACCAAAGGGCCACATGTGTTAGTGGTTGCCATAAGAAACAGTGAAATTTTTTTGAGGTGGGAGAGGGGGAGAGAGAGAGAGAGAATGAGTGGGGGAGGGGCAGAGAGAATCTCAAGCAGGCTCTGCTCTGTCAGTACAGAGCCAATGCGGGGCTCAAACCCCTGAACCATGAGATCGTACCTGAGCTGAAACTGAGTTGGCCACTTAACTGACTAAGCCACCCTGGCACCACAGACTCAGTGCACTTTTATTTTTTTTAAGTTTATTTATTCAAGAGACAGAGAGAGAGAGAGAGAGCAGGGGAGGGGCAGAGAGAAAGGGAGAGAGAATCCCAAAACATGTTCCACACTACTAGTGCAGAGCCCAATGTGGGGCTGGAACTCATGAACCGTGAGATCATGACCTGAGCTAAAATCAAGTGTCAGACACATAACAGACTGTGCCACCCAGGTGCCCTGGAACAGTGCACTTTTTCAAGTCATAGCCAAGAGTCCCTTACAAGAGCATTCTCCACACAAAATATTACATATTTTCTTTAGTTTCATATTTGGCATATACATTATACACTTTCCCTCTAAATAACTAATAGTTCTAGCCACTACAAAATAATTGGAAGTGGTGTTATATTTTTCTGTGTGAGGGTCTAGGTATGATCACGAACTGAGTGTGAGAACAGAGGCAGCAGGGGTACAGATTTGATGATCAGAGGGGAGTTTGATTATGGAAAAATATATTAACTAAGGAAACATCAAGAACTTCAAGTCAATGCTAAAATACAATCAAATTCAGTTGTCTGATATTTTTCCTTGGGTTTCTTTTCCCACATGCGAACAATGAGGCAAGGAAGTTGATAATAATGACAGGAGAATAGTTGAAGATATAAATCACAGAATCTATAATTTATGGGCAGAAATGTTCTGTAGGTCTTAATGAGGGCAAAAACACACTTGAGCCACTTGATGAGCCAAACCCCACCTTGACCTTCGTTTGCAAGCAACATCTATGGCTGTGTGTGAAGAAACATGAAAATAGGAAAGAAAAACTGTATTTAACTCCTAATATGGAAAGAGTACATGTTAAAAAGTAGCAAAATGAAAATTTTACAAGTTCAAACAGAAGATGATCTGGAATAAAGATTTCCCCACACTATTATGATGGTATTTTGCTTCAAAAGTCAAATACTCCCTTGATGGTTAGCTGCAAATGATTTTGGCTTTGAGCATACAAGTTGGTGGACATGTATTTCAAAGTTTTGGCTTTTTCAAAGAAGTTATCTGATTTCATTAGCGAAATCCAGCATATGCTCAAAAGATCAATGGTTTTTATCCCTCATTATTAGTAATTCTATTTGCTTAGTAAAATATGATGTAAAATTAATAGCTTGTAACTTTTCTCAAAAGTTATGTGGGAAATTCATCAGCACTCCATTACCAATCCCTGGTGGCTCAGTTTCAGTCAAGCTCATGGTTTCACGAGCTTCAATGGACTGTGGCACTTGACTTTACAATCTTGAAACTAATTGCAATCCCAATTTTGCATAAATTCACGAAAAGAAGGAGTTTTTCAATCATGTTCAGTATTTAAATTACTCCTCCACAAAATAAACTACTTATTTGACACCGGGCAAATGCACATTTAAAAGTATTGAATTGAAGAGCCACTCACATATAAATGCTATCATGTTCTCTCAAAGTTTTCAAGACATGAATATGTGATTTGGAAGACTGGATTAGAAAAAATTAACTCTTATGGACACTTCTTGTAATCTAACAGATGCTTTTTTTTAAAACAACTTTTAAAAATCTTTATTTATTTTTGAGAAGAGGAGAGAGACAGAGTGTAAGTAGGGGAGGAACAGAGAGAGAAGGAGACACAGAATCTGAAGCAGGCTCCAGGCTCTGAGCTGTCAGCATAGAGCCCGACATGGGGCTCAAACTCATGATTTGCGAGTTCATGACCTGAGCTGAAGTCAGATGCTCAACCAACTGAGCCACCCAGGTGCCCCAACAGACTTTTTTTAGCTTTCATGTAAGTATATGTACATTCAAGTATCCATGCCCATAGGCATGCATAAAACTTTATTGTACTACCTTGTAATTGAACATAACTATAGAGAATGGCACTTAATGGGCTTGCAAATACTGTTGAGCAAAAAAGTCATTCCTTAAAAGGGCAAACACTGAGGAAAATTTATATAAATATTAATGAACTATTACTTCATGGAAAGACATAAAGGAGACTTAAATGCATATTACTAAGTGAAAGAAACCAATCTGAAAAGCCTACATGTCACATGATTCCAACTATAGAACATTCTGGAAATGGCAAAATATGGCAACAGTAAAATGATCAGTGGTTGCAGGGATGAGAGGCTGTGGAGGTGAATAGGCAGAATGCAGAAGATTCATGATGGGTGTATGTCATACTTTGTCAAACCCATAGAATGTACAACACTGAACATGAACCCAAAGGCAAACTACAGACAATGGGTGATGGTGTGTGTCAATGTAGCTTCATCCTTGTTACAGAAAATGTACCATTCAGGGAGGCTATGCATGTGTGGAGGCAGGAATATGTGGGAAATTTCTGTGCCTACTTCTCAATTCTTTTGTAAACCTTAAACTGCTCAAAAAATACAGTCCACTAGAAACAGACACATGTGAAAAATTAACATTAAAAATTTAAGACTTTCTGGTTTTCAAGTGGACTTTATCAAATACCATTTAGTGAAGGAGTCACTAAATAAAACTGAAGAATGTTTATTTTTCCCTTATGTAAATTGCTCTGAGATAGAAGTTTCTGTCCAAGTTGTAAGACTTTTTCTCAGAAAAGAAGAGAGGCCTAGGAAACTATAAATTCCAACACATTACAATATGATACATTTCGCAGTGAACAAATATCAGTTTGAGAGGCTGAGCCTCTGACTTATTAAAATCATGCCAATAAAAACTACATCTTTAGGGCATTACTAAATATTTTCCCAACAACATCTCTCACTTATTCAGGGCCCAGAATTATTTACTTGTCGGCATCTATCTGATTAATCTATGTGTTCTTACTTGTTTGAGTGGATTCAACCTGCCCACCGGTCTCCCTTGTAAATAACCCTGCTGCAGGTGACAGAGTGACAGAGTGGAGATTTACGCATTTATCATTCCGCGTGTTTCCCCTGACAGCCGCAATGACTCCTGACAGTTCCAGTGCTAGAAAACAATTACAGTGAGAAACTATGTGGAGAAGACGACTTCGGTGCAATTCCTAGGAGACAGAGTCACCTGGGATGATGCATTGGAAGATGAGCAGAGCTGCTGGGAGAGAAACTGCGTAAGCGGTCTCTGTTCCAGGCACACGAGCCCTCGTGACCAAACCCAGTTGAAGTAAGGTACACAAGTCCGGTTCAATGTTAAGTTTAGAAGACTAAAATGTCTTATATCTGTGACGTTTTCGGGTGGAAATATACAAAATATCACAAAAGGAGAAAATGCCCCTCTGATATCATAGATTATCATTGGTTCATTACTAGAACATACACAGTTCTCTTGTAAGATGAACTGGTTTGCTATGCAATAATGCGATTGATCATTGTGTCAGTGTGCATAGATAAACACCAAACCTTCACGAGCTGTGATTTTGTCGTCAACGCATGGGATAATTATTTTATTATTTATTTATTTATTTTAATACAATTTTTTCATATTTATTTTTGAGAAAAAGAAAGACAGGGTGTGAGTGGGGGAAGGGCAGAGAAGGAGGGAGACACAGAATCCAAAGCAGGCTCTTGTCTGTGAGCTGTCAGCACAGAGCCCAACACGGAGCTCGAACCCATTTACTGTGAGATCATGACCTGAGCTGAAGTAGGACGATTAACCGACTTAGCCACCCAGCCACTCCAGGGAGAATTATTTTAATAGTTTAATGAAATATTAGAGTAGAAGAGTTTGCAAATCACAAAATTCCCAAGCAAGAGCTTTCTCTGATGTTCTTTACTTTTTTTGAAGAAGAAGAAGAGAGAGAGAGACAGAGAGAGAGAGAGAATGAGAGAGAGAGAGAGAGGGAAAACACCAGCGGGGGAGGGATGGGGTGGAGATGAGAGAGAGAGAATCTTATGCAGGCTCCACACTCAGGGAAGAGCCTGATATGGGGCTCAATTCAACAACACTAGGATCATGATCTGAGCAGAAATCAAGAATCAGAAGATCAACCCAAAAAGCTGAGCCACCCAGGTGCCCCTTTTATTTTTTTAATTGTTTAATGTTTATTCATTTTTGAGAAAGAGAGAGAGAGAGAGAGAGAGAGCATGAGTCTGGGAGGGGCAGAGAGAAGGAGAGAGGAAGACACAGAATCTGAAGCAGGCTCCAGGCTCTGAGCTGTCAGCACAGAGCCCAATGCAGGATGTGAACCCACAGACTGTGAGATCATGACCTGAGCCGAAGTCAGACACTTAACTGACTGAGCCACCCAGGCATAGACATCCCTTTTATATTATTAATGTTTATGCTGCAGATGAATTTAAATGGTAAAGTTGCATATTTTGAAAGCAATTCTCTAACGCACAGAATACACTCTACTCTGTCACACACATGTAAATATACACATATACACATACATCAGGTATTCACAGGTTTTGTATTCATAACAGTCTTAATATTTTTAGTTACAGGTAACTATTGATGGTTGTAATGAAAATTTACCACTCTAAAGGCCCACAAAAAAATGTATTGGCCTTCTGGCTGCTAAGCTTTATAAAAATCAGTGATTCAAGGAGCCAGACACTCTAAGTAAGAACAAACAGAAACAATAGAAAACATCAAAACACTTTACATGTGGGAATTCTGAGATATTGTTCATTCAATTTACCCCTTTGTTTTAAAGGTATAAATGAAAGCTATAAACTCACCGAATGGAAGTATATATAACCAGATGAGAAGGTGACAGAGATAGTAGAGAAGGGAAAATTTTTCACTGACACTGAGTTAGGACTTTCAGATTAATTTAGAAATCAAGCAAACAAATAAGCGAAATCCAAAGCAGGGCAGACATGAAGAAAACCACAGGGAGAAAAGTCTTGGTGAAATAAGAGAATATAAAAGTCAAAATATTTTAAGTGAAGTCTTAAAAACCATCAAAAATATTTTAGGGGTGTCTGGGTGGCTCATTCGGTTGGGCATCCCGCTTTGGTCCAGGTTATGATCTCTTGGTTCATGAGTTCAAGCCTTACATTGGGCTCTGTGCTGACAGTTCAGAACCTGGAGCCTGCTTCAGACTCTGTATCTCCCTCTCTCTCTGCCCCTCCCCCACTTGTGTGCGCGCTCTCTCTCTCTCTCTCTCAAATATAAATAAACATTAAAAAATATTTAAAAATTTTTGTAACTTGAAGAATATGCTATGTATAATGTAACCGTGTACAAAAATATACAAGGAAACTAGTACAATGTTGCTGAAATACACTGCAGAGATTCACTCTTTGAACAAACTCTACCAAGGCTCCTCCAGGCTTCTCAACTAGGCTTCCGCACGGGCCTATCATCACTACAGATTCTCAACACAAATGATCTTTTTTTTTTTTATTTTTTTATTTTTTAAATGTTTTATTTATTTCTAGGAGAGAGAGAGAGAGACAGCGTGAGCAGGGGAGGGTGAGAGAGAGAGGGAGTCACAGACTGAAACAGGCTCCAGGCTCTGAGCTGGCAGTCAGCACAGAGCCCGACGCGGGGCTTGAACCCACGAACCGCGAGATCATGACCCGAGCGAAAGTCGGACGCTTAACCAACTAAGCCACCCGGGCGCCCCTCAACACAAATGATCTTATCCATTCACCCTCCGCTCACATTAAAAGACTTAAAAATATGCATAGTGTCCAAGACATTAACACTGCATGGCTAGGATGACCCAGCCCCTCTTAAAGTGTTTGCCTGAGAAAGCACAAGGTGCCAAAATAATTTACTGTTTGTTCAAGCCAACACCTGGGGATAGGCTCCCGATCACTTTCCAAAAAGGACTTGCAATTGTGAATTCTACCTTTGTCTCTGTGGGCTGTATCTCCCACCACACAGTAGTGTTTTTCCCAAGGACCTGAAAAACATTCCTTTGGAAGGTAACCATCAGCAAGGAAGGGGCCTCTGATCCCCAGTCTCTGAGGGAGGAGGGAATCAATCCTAACTTCGTTAATCGCCAGCCAGCAGACAAACTTGTCCTAATCAGCATCTACCCTGGCTAGCCTCCTTGTACAATTATTTGTAGTATATTTTTAGAACTGAGGATGAATTATTTGCACTCTTCTAACAAGGATTTGCATTTGTTTCTGACAGATATCTAAGGCCATGCAAAATCCAGGTGACAGGAATTCATGTAAGGGCTCACTGGCTAGATCTTTTTCTTGTGTCCTAACACCAAGGTGATTTTTTTCTTAGTTGCCTGGAGAAAGTGAGTGGAGTAGATTTAGTTTTCTTCCCTTTTACCATAAAGGCACAGCACTCTGATTAACAAGTGGGGAGACAAAGGTCCACTGACACCCTTTTCATCATGGACAAGCCCCCTGGCCTGCAGTGAAATGATGAAAACCCCTAGCTGTGAGGTTTGCAAATGCAACTCACTGACTTTTGCCTTCTGCAGGCGCTTTCACCTATGTGCAGCCGTGATGAATTGTTATTGTCCAAACCGAGTTTCTTTGTTGATGCTATTATCAACATTTAACTATGAGTTGTTTCCTACTGGTAACTGACTTGATTTACCATATTACTACTGGAAATGAATTTCCTAGAACCCTTTTAAATATTAAAACAATTTATAGTTCCCAAATCCCACAAACCTGTGACTGTTCTATCCCTGAAGCTATACCTCTGAGGTCCTTCAGCAAGACTGGCTGGGACAATTAGCCTTTAAGGCTCCCAGAGAGGAGGCTTGTAATCAGAAGTTTATATTCCAAACTAAACAACAAACAAACAAACAAAAATAAGTAAATAAAGGGCACCTGGGCGGCTCAGTTGGTTAAGCGTCCGACTTCGGCTCAGCTCATTATTTCAGTTTGTGGGTTCAAGCCCTGCGTCGGGCTCTGTGCTAACAGCTCAGAGCCTGGAGCCTGCTTTGGATTCTGTGTCTCCCTCTCTCTCTGCCCCTCCCCTGCTAGCATTCTGTATCTCTCTGTCTCTAAAAAATAAATAAACATTAAAAATTAAAAATAATTAAAAAGTAGCAGTTACAGTCACATGAAGTTATAGTCAATGTGACTGTATAAAAATTTCAAAAATCATGAAAGGTTTTTCCCCAATGTTTACACGGAACAAGAACTGTGTTCAGAAGGCCTCATGATTCGTACTCTCTCTGCGAAAGCCATGGTTCAATTTAAAACATTTACCTCAGTGGCACTTTCAATCATACTACTTTTAATCAGAAAATATAATCACCACATCATTTAGGGCATAACACTCCTATTATTGTGACTGGCTAAATATTTATGTACAGGTTAGTAATAAATATGTATACAGTAGCAAAAGAACACCATCCTAAAATTATTGAGTAAACTGAAGGGAAAAGAAAATTCCCCAGGGTGTTTTGCAACCCATCTGGGAACTGAATGGCAGGCAGGCAAACACAAGAATCTGGGATAAAATAAATATACCTCTCTCAACAAGGAGTCTGAGCGATTTTTACACAACTAGAAATTTTAATGTATGTAACTCTCAATCAAAAATATACCACGCACAAATGTAATAATCAGGTATATAACATCTTGAGCTAAATTAAGAGGGGAAAAAAACCCTGCTTTGCCAAACAGCATCTGATTAACTGTTCAAAAGCTAGTAAACTTGGGGCCCCTGGGTGGCTCAGTCAATTGAGCATTCAACCCTTGGTTTCAGCTCAGGTCATGACCTTGTGGTTTTGCAAGCCCAAGCCCCACGTCAGGCTCTGCCCTGACAGTGTGGAGCCTGCTTGGGGTTCTCTGTCTCCCTCTCTCTCTACCCCTCTATCCAGTCACTCTGTCTCTGTCTCAAAATAAATAACTAAACTTAAAAAAAATAAAAAGGTATCCAAAGGTATCCAAATTTTATTTCCTATCACCCCACAGACTGCCTGACTCCTTGAATGTGGAAATGGCTGTGCTCACAGGCAATGACTGTCATGGAGTCATTCCATGATGTTGGTTTAACACTAGATTGTAAGTCGTGAGCACTCCCAAGAAATGCTTCTGAGGATTTATTGCAAAACCTGGTGTTTTGGAAAATAAATAATAGACCATTTGAGATTATTTTAAACAGAGAAAATCTAATTTAAAAACAAAGAAGAAGAAGAAAGAAAAGGTGGTCAGAAAGTACAAACTCCCAGTTATAAGATTAATAAATCCTGGAGACAGAACATGTGACATGTTCCTAACATGATGACTACAGTGTTCCTGTAGTGATGACTATATACCTAACAATACCGTGTTGTATATCTTAAAGTGGCTAAGAGAGTAGATCTTAAAAGTTTTCATCATGGAAAAGAAAATTGTATCTGTGTGCGTAATGGCGGTTAACTAGACTTCTGGTGGCGATCATCTGTCAGCATATACGTATACCAAATCATTATGCTCTACAACAGAAACTAATATAGTTGTATGCCATTGATATCTCGATTTATAAAAAGAAGACTGAAAAAGGTAATGTAAAGTTTTATGGTTATTGTTGAGTAATACCTTTTTCAGTAGTAAAAGTCTTTATTGCATCGCGCTACTTTAGGAATCCAATGGTAGTTTCCTCCTTATGTATGAGTCAGTTCATACCAGAACACGCTGAAGTTCTGATTTAACAATTCCCATAAACAATAAGAGCTAATAAATTTGAATCACTGACCTATGCATTTGTTTCATCTCTGCCATCATTTATGCTATACTAAAAGTCCAAGGTCGGATGACACAATGCCTAACAATTAACAAAAAATGTTATAGTTCAGCCATCTATTCAGACGTAGATATTTTTTTAATTTTAAGTAGGCTCCCCACCCAACATGGGACTTGAACTCAGGATCCTGAGATCAAGAGTCTGCAAACTCTACTGAGAAAGCCAGCCAGGTGCCCCCCTGATTTAAACATTTATGAGGTATTAGTCTAGCAATAATTAATGTTTATTTCGTGGATGGATACAACTGAAGAAGATATTACTAGGGCATTGCATGGGAAAAATGGTTTCAAAATAGTACATAGCACATGAGATCAAAATATTACTTAACTGATACTAATAGTCATTCTGTGATAGCATAGATGTAATGCATTTTACATGATATTTATATGTTGGCTTCTCTTATATGTCTAAATTCATAATCATTAAATGTATATTCAATGCTAAATATTCTGGGAGATGATAAGACATTAGAAAATATTGTTTCATATTGTAGTAAATCAAAAAGTCAGGTAAAAATAAGATTTTTTTGTTGCTGTTTGTTCATATTTCACACAAGACTTTGAAGGGACTATAAGACTAATATGCATTGAGGAGGTCCAGTAGAGAGATAGGCAAATCCAATACAAAGACTATGTTTTGAGAAACAAAATAGCCTGCATTCTCATTAAGGAATGGTTTCAATACAAAATGCACTAACTTCTGGAATAATTTATCCTGATTGAAATCTTCACACTTTATTTTGCGTTATGTATTCTATCATCAAAGTAATAAAATTTATTTAGAAAATATATGTTGGGCCTCCTGGGTGGCTCAGTGTGTTAAAGGTCTGACTCTATATTTGGACTCAGGTCATGATCTCACAGTTTGTGAGATCAAGCCCTGCATCTGGCTCTGCACTGACCGTGCGGAGCCTGCTGGGGATTCTCTCTCTCTCTCTCTCTTTGCCCCTCCCCACCATTCTCTCAAAAATAAATAAACCTAAAAAAAAAAAAAGAAAACATATGTTTGTATTCTCATTTTATTTTAGCATTAAGATTTTCCTCTGAAATTAAATGTATGCACAAATATGATATTTAATAGCAATATCTTGTTCCATCTGAGGGTAAGTTTTTGTAATTATTCCCTGAGTTTGACCAATTGGATGGCTCTTAGTTATGAGTTAGACATCATCTTTGCCATTTTTTGTGCATGAGCTTTTTTCAACATCTCTGATTAGTGTCTCACTGTAGATCCTTATAAACAAGCATTGAATTAAGAAATCTCTAAGCCTCTTCACATGGAAGTAAACTGCAACCTGACATCATCTCTCTGTGAGACTCACAGGTTCATCAAGCTCTTGAGAAATTATGTTAAAATATTTTAAAAATCATGAAGATTAAAAAGTTTCATGTACTTTCAATGGTCATTATCCAATTAAATTTACATATATGATTTCTATAATTACATGCCTGGACATAAACATTTCACATATTATCAAGTTCTTTTTTTTTCTACTAAGGTTTATCTATCTAGATCTTTGTAAGCTTCCGTGATCTTAACTTCAAGTGTTTTACTTCCTGTTCACCATCTTTTATCTTGACACATCCCGTGTGCTCCATCTAAGTCTCTCTTC
>NW_027551579.1:3118468-3145000 GCF_008692635.1 Crocuta crocuta | reverse complement strand
CTGCAACTGCCATACCCTTAGTATCTTCCCTTTCTTACTCACCTAACATGGATTCAGGGGCAAACGTTCTAAGTATTCATCTCCACTGACTGTCCTGTGCAAGGGCTGCTCAACCCTGATGAGTGTCTGTACGTAAGCACAACAGCCAAAATAAAGAGAAAAGGGCCCGGAATCTGCTAAGTCTCACTCAAAGTTTATGACCCCAATTCTCAAATGCATGCTCAATAATAGTACAGCGAGGTGTGGCATATTGACCGAGCTAACAGATTCCGCATTTCCGTAGAGTTACCCAAGCAACTTTCATACCATATTTTCATCTCGAAATGGGGATGATAAAAACAGAACTTGCCACAAATTCTGTTGTGAGGGTTGAATGAGTTAAACAATGTAAAGCATGTGTAAAATGCTCTATATGGACTTACTGGTATTTCTGCATTTTCTAAACTTTACAGTAAATATTAATAATTTTTTTAATGTTTACTTATTTTTGAGGAAGAGAGAGACAGAGTGTGAGCAGGGGAGGGGCAGAGAGTATGGGAGACACAGAATCTAAAACAGGCCCTAGGCTCCGACACGGGGCTCAAACCCACCAGCTGTGAGATAAGAACCTGAACCAAAGTCAGACGCTTAACTGACTGACCCACCCTGGTACCCCAGTATTGATCATTTCTTTTCTTAGGTCTCTAACCCAACCCCTCAACCCTCACTGTCAGCTGATAACTGTGCCCGAACTCTTTGACAAAATAAAAGCTCTAGGGACTACTCTTCATATCCTCTCCCCCCAATATATCAGCCTAACCCCCACTTTTCCTGCAAAAAACAACCTGATCCAGTCACAAGAAAGCACATGTATGTGATGGGTCACCAAACACGTGTGGGGGTCTACACAACAAAAAGGTCTAATGGCACACCCTATACGGCTATCTTGATGTTTTCACCACAATCACTGAAGACCAGTTCTTACCAACAGAGATAGAATTTCTAGAGACAGAGAGATTCTAAATAATATAAGTACAAAGAGCACCAAAGGAAAACCATTCCCGTGAACATGGGTGAAACACTCAGCAAACAGAAAATATCCCTCAGGAGAAAAAAATATATATAATATAAAGGAATTTAAAAATATGCCCCCTGAAATATATATATATATATAAATTCCCCATCCACAAAAGAAAGAAAACTTATTGTGAAATTTTGGAAATTAAAATATGATGGTTGAAACAAATGAGTTGATAAGTGAATAACTCAGTTAAATAGACTAATAACATGGCTAAAAAGTGGAGAGAGAAGCTAAAATATCAAACCAAAAGATCCTCCAGAATACAAAATTTTAATATAATAATATTAAAAAAAGATAGCCTGTATTTAAAATATTTTAGGAAACATTCTAGGTAGATTCAGAACTCTTTGTTTTAATTTTACACTTATTTGTTTGTGAGAGACAGAGAGTGAGCAGGATAGGGACAGAGAGAGAGACACAGATTCCAAAGCAGGCTCCAGGCTCTGAGCTGTCAGCACAGAGCCTGATGTGGGGCTCGAACCCACAAACCATGGGATCATGACCTGGGCTGAAGTCGGCTGCTGAAACTGACAGAGCCACTCAGGNATATTAAAAAAAGATAGCCTGTATTTAAAATATTTTAGGAAACATTCTAGGTAGATTCAGAACTCTTTGTTTGTTTTTAATTTTACACTTATTTGTTTGTGAGAGACAGAGCGTGAGCAGGATAGGGACAGAGAGAGAGACACAGATTCCAAAGCAGGCTCCAGGCTCTGAGCTGTCAGCACAGAGCCTGATGTGGGGCTCGAACCCACAAACCATGGGATCATGACCTGGGCTGAAGTCGGCTGCTGAAACTGACAGAGCCACTCAGGCGTCCCTAACTTGACAGATTTCTTAAAACCCAAAATCTCTGCCTTCCTCCAACATGCATTATCTAACATTTCTAAATGGGGAAAATGTGCAGAAGAAGAAACATCAGCGTTTGGGTGAGAGATGCCATTTCATCTGTCTCGGCTCCTTATTGTTTTATCAAAAAACAAAAAAGTCAGAAGAGTAGCCCTTCATTCAACATGGGGTATTCGGATGACTGGGCATTTGGGAATTACAGTGTGTAATGCTCAGCAAGGCCCAATACATACTAGTTTTCTTCCTTCTTTTCCCAATTGACAGTGCTGACAAATCCACCTCTCTTATGCTCTATCTACCCCATACTGGAAAAGACAGTGATGTTCATCTTCCTTTCCATCCAATCTTCACTCCTTCCTATAACAGGCTCTCTCCTCCCAGGTGAAAGGTTAGGGCCATTTAGGCTACATCTTCTGAAACAGCTCTGCAAGTCATAACAAACTTGACCTTAAGGCACATGAACAGTTCAGAATATTGGGAGAGCCATTTGGGTGCCCGAGGTTGTCAAGGCTGACCATATCTAGTCAACACTTCAAATATATTAAATCAACCTTTGGGGGGTGAAATCAAATAATGTGTCTTTTTTCTATGATCCCAAAATGATTGTGATGTACTTGCAGTTTGAAAATTGGTCTTTTAAACCTATCTTCTCAATTGTTATATCAAATTCTTCTCACGGGAAAAATGACTTGCCCAAGGGGACACTGCCTGTATTATAAATTAAACAGTGAACCCACCTGAACCATTTCACTTAAAGCTCCTGTCTCTTTCATCTCTTTACCTCTCGAACAAATTAAACCCTTAAGATTTCCTCTCCTATCACTTTAGGCATTACTAAGCCTACTGGTTTAGAAACTTAATCTTGTTTAAAATGAAAAAAAAAATGCTCCCATGTAAGAAAAAGGAACTACCAGCTTGGTGGGAAAACACACAACCAAAATCACAAGAATATGATGCACCAGAAATCAATGGGAAAAATAATTTCAAAGAGGAAGGCATTATAAACTCTGTCACATCCTGCTGACTGATCATTAAAGTAAGACATATATATGCATTGAGTTTAACAACTTATAAGTCCTTGACTATAAATATTTTTACTTGCCTGGGGGCACCTGAGTGGCTCAGTCGGTTAAGCGTCTGACTTCAGCTCATGATCTTGTGGTCCATGAATTCAATCCCCATGTCAGGCTCTATGCTGATGGCTCTGTGCTGACAGCTCAGAGCCTGGAGTCTGCTTCAGAATCTGTGTCTCTCTCTGCCCTCCCTGCCTTCCCCTACTCATGTTTTGTCTCTTTCTGTCTCAAAAATAAATAAACATTAAAAAATTAAATATTTTTACTTGCCTATTTTTATTTATATTGAGGTTTAATGCCTTGATTCCCCTAATTAATTTTATTTATTAATTAGAAATNTTTAGAGAGACGGCACATGAGCAGGGGAAAGGGGTAGAGGGAGAGAGAGAGAAAGAATCCCAAGCAGGCTCCATGCTCAGCACAGAGCCCAAAGTGGGACTCAAACCCACGAATTGTGAGATCATGACTTGAGCCAAAATCAAGAGTCAGATACTCAACTAAGCCACCCAGGTGCCCCTATTTTTGTTTTTAATAAGAAAGAAAGCTGGCTTTATCTTCTGACCATAATTGTTAACACTTACTCATTATAATGTCAAACAAAAAATAAATGTGTAAGGAAAGATTAAAAAAAATTACCCAAAATCCTGTTTTTATATGTTAGAGTTCATACATAACTGTAAATGTATTTGTAAACATTCTTCCAGAAATATTTCTGTACATGCACATACTCTATATACATATTTAAATAAGATTATACTTAAAATGCTGATATTCATGTTTTTACATGATAATATCTTATGGAAACATATATATATATACATACATACATATATATGTATATATACATTTTCCATTTTTTCCAAGATCTCCTTGTGAAACTCTTTAGAAGTAGAATGGGGGTCAAAAGAAAGTGCATTTTATGTTTTCATACATATGCTAAATTATCTTAAAGTTCATACCAATTATTTAATCCTTCTCTAGTGCTTTCAAACATTTTCACGAATTCTTTGATTCTTACTCGTTCAAAGAAGTTGACCTTACTTTCTATCTCTTGCGTATGGTCTGTACTCTCATAAACGTGATTCACTTCTCATAAAATATGGTAGAAGCGTTGATATGAAATCCCAAGTCAAGATCATAGAACTTTACAGATTCCCCTTTGTGCTTGCTCTCTCTCTCTCTCTCTCTCTCAAATTTCAGTCTTGATCTCTCTTTTTTCTCTCTTGGATACTGTCTTTGCAGAAAGCCAGATGCTAGGCTGTGGGGACACTCAAGCTGCCCCATGGACAGGTGCACACGGGGAGGATGTGAGGCCCCTGGCTTACAGACATGTGTGTGAGCCTAGAAGAACATCTTCCAGTCCAATCCAACTATCAGATGATTGCAGCCCTAGCCAAAGACTCAACTACAATCTCGTGAGAAACTCTGATCTAGAACCTCCAGCTGAGTCCTTCCCCAATTCCTGACTCAGACAATCTATGAGATCATAAATGTTTCTTGTTCTAAGCTGCTAAGTTTGGTGGGTAACTTTGTCATGCAGTGATAGATAACTAATACAGAGTCTACAACTCAGAAATTGGGGCTGTTATAACAAAATTATGACATGTTGGCATTGCTTTTAAACTGGGCAACAGTAAAAGCTGGATAAACTTTGAACAGGCTGATAAAGACAGAATGAGCCCTGAACAGACCTTCAAGTGTGTGCTGGTAGCAACATCATGGCCTTCAGGGAGGCTGCAAGTGTGGGCTTAAAGAAAGGTGAGTAAAGAAACTTGCCCATTGGCATGCATGGGGTAGGCTGAATTCCAACCTGTATTTTTAATTCTTAGGCAATATTGGAAACAGAACATTCAGACCTGGAGAAATTGTAGAAAGCATTTGAACATCATAGGGATTCAACCATGTAATAAAAAATACATAGGACTATTATTTTTTAATATTCTTTTTTCTCCTTTTTTAAAGTTTATTTATTTATTTTGAGAGACAGAGACAGAGTGAGAGGGAGGAGAGAGAGAATCCCAAGCAGGCCCCACACTGCCAACACAGAGCTCCATGCAGGACTCGAACTCACGAAACCGTTAGATCATGACCTGCGCTGAAACCAAGAAAGAGTCAGCTTAAGTGACTGAGCCACCCAGGCACCCCTTAATATTCTTATTTCTAAAAACTAACATGTCAAAGGATTTCAAAAACATTTGTTTAAAAATTAAGAAATCATTGTCTCCCATCGAGTAAACATCCCTAGATTAAGTGGCATTGAGTTAAAGTGTACAAGAGTTACTCAGATTTAAGTTTAAAAAATATAAAGAAAAATCCCACCCCATTATTTATTTAAAAATATTTTTTATGTCTTTATTTTATTTTGAAAGACAGAGACAGAGAGCAAGCAGGGGAGGGACAGAGAGAGAGGGAAACACAGAATCTGAAGAAGGCTCCAGGTTCTGAGCCGTCAGCACAGAGCCCGACGCGGGGCTTGAACCCATGAACCATGAGATCATGACCTGAGCTGAAGTCAGACGCTTAACCAACTGAGCCACCCAGGTGCCCCCCCACCCTATTATTTATTAATTATACCCAATTGCATGGTGAAAACGAGGGGAAGAAGAGTTTTAGTAACAAAACTATACATATAAATAAACACAGACATAAATGTTTAAGACAAAAGAGATGATGGAGAAAACCATATTGCATTTCCTTTCCTAATCATTATTTTCTATTCTAAGTTAAAATAGCATATTGGATTCTAGTGGTAATCATCCCTAAAAACTAATTTTATATAAGCTCTTTCAAAGCATGCTTCCATAGAAAAGAAGAAATTAAACACCAGTGATTGAATTTCAATGAGTAAGAGTCTCAGTGGCCAAAGCAGTAAATAAGTTTTTGAAAGTAAAACAAATTCTTTTTTAAAAATTTTTTAATATTTTTGAGAGAGAGAGAGAGAGAGAGAGGCAGAGAGAGACAGAAAGAGACAGAGCACAAGCAGTGGAGGGGCAGAGAGAGAGGGACACACAGGATCCCAGGCAGCCTCCAGGCTCTAAGCTGCCAGCACAGAGCCCGACATGGGACTCGAACTCACGAGCCATGAGATCATGACCTGAGCTGAAGTTGGATGGTCAACTGACTAAGCCACTCAAGCGCCCCTAAAAGTAAAACAAACTCTTGAAACAGTTACTACTATCAAGTAAAACTTTCCATATGTTGAGAGAATTATGGTAGGAGAGCTGGTAAAGTAACCTTATTTTCTTTTTGTAAGGCAACAATAACAAGAAATTGTGTTAATTAAAACTGCAAAGGAGAAAACCTGCACCTCTCAGGAATTGCTTAGCCTTGAATTTCACATTTAGAAGGTGTCATATTTGCAAATACTTTTGGGTTTTGCATTGGGCATAACTAATCTTACTATTAATTTAGTGGGTGATTTGCCCGTTATCTGAGGATGGTCTTGCCCTGACTGAAAAATGATTTGATTTACTTTTCCCAATTCACATGATTTAATCATGACTAGACTGAAGCTTCTACACAGAGAGTTGCTCAGCTTATTTTCTGTGAAATTAGTGGAGGGAATAATTAGGATTGTGGTGACTTCTGTGGATTGCAATTCATAATGTGTCATCCCCTTTTGCACGACATTACTTTCCTCCCCCAGGATAGGATTTTGCACTGGGAGCAGCCTGGGGAGTCTCCTTGCAAGCTTGGTGGAGAAGAGGAGAATGAGCTTCTGATTTTCGGAAGCAGTGCTCCATGCATCAAATCAAACACTCCAAGGGCCAATTGTATTAATATCTTTTTGACTAAAATTCTTTTCATTGCAGCTCAAGATAAAACAATACTTATTGTCTATCTTCATATTTGCATTCATCCTTACAAATGGATTTACTGAGGGGCACCTGGGTGGCTTAGTCGGGTAAGCATCGGACTTTGGTTCAGGTCATGATCTCAGTTTGTGACTTTGAGCCCTGCTTCGGGCTCTGGGCTGACTGCTCAGAGAGTGGGACCTGCTTCAGACTCTCTATGTCCCTCTCTCTCTGCTTTTCCCCACTCACATTTTCTCTCTGTGTCTCAAACATAAATGAACATTTAAAAAACTTTTTTTAAACAAATGGATTTACTGAGAAAACAAAACCCTGCATGATATAGTTTGGTATAAGGATAGAAAAGGTTCAGACTTTTGTCCAGGAATATTTCCAAAGGCTTTCTCCAGACCTTTGACTTGCTCCGGACCTCTCATTTGCATGCAGTTACATATCTGTCAGTTTCTACGTCTCTGCACATAACTTAAAACCAAAAGTAAACACGGTACTTGACTTTTAGCAAACTTCCCTGACCATAATGCTTTGGGTTTTTTTTTAAAATGATTCTTTCATTACAGAGCCTACCTTGGTTTAAGTCACAAAATAGATCTGAATCACTGGTGTATATTCTCTCTTTCTTTTCTTTTCTTTCTTATTTAATATTCAAGTTAGTTAAAATACAGTGTAGTCTTGACTTCAGGAGTAGAACTTTTTCTACAGGAAATCTACAGGAGTGATTTTTCTCTTACATATAACACCCAGTGCTCAAGAAAAATGCCCTCTTTAACACTTGTCACCCATTTAGTGCCTCCCTACACCCCACTTCCTTCAGCCACCCTTGGTTTGTTCTCTGTTTTTAAGAGTCTCTTATGATTTGCCTCCCTCGGCAATGAAAACATGAAATCTTGCCATTTGCAACAATGTGAATGGAACTGGAAGGTATTATGCTAAGCGAAATAAGTCAGAAAAAGACAGATATCATATGATTTCATTCATATGTGGAATTTGAGAAACTCAACAGAGGAACATCAGGGAACGGAAGTTTAAAATAAGATTAAAAAAATCATCTTTTTAACTGATCTTGAGCTTCTTCGTTCCAATTAAGGATCATACTTTTCTCCTTCTTCTTCTTCTTCTTCTTCTTCTTCTTCTTCTTTTTAATCTTGACTACTATCTAAATACCACTTCAGAAGAATTACTGCTTATAAGATGATGAAGGGAAATCATGACCACCCAGACATGAGACTGTGGATGGCTGTCCAGATTTCTCTTAAGTCACTTTCCATGTCTCAGTCCCATGCCCAACCACTTGGGTTTAAATCTTGACTCAGGAAAATTACAAATTACTACAGTTATTGACCTTCTGCATTACTTACAAATAATGAAAACCACACATTTTTACTTTATATGATTTTATATAGCACATATTTACCAGGGTCAAAAATACACATAAAGTCATAGCTGAGCTAGATGAAACAGCACCTAGATGTGCTTTCAGGATCTTTTCCTTGGGACCACATCCCTTTTCTCATTTCTGGCACCAAATGTATCTAGCTGCCCAGAGTCTTCTAGATCTTGCTCAGCTTACCCTAACCTACCCTCAGATTGCACACCTAAGCCAAATGTTGATGATAAACTATAACCACCCACTGAACGTGTTTTCTCCACTGTCCTTTGTGGTTCCAGAATTTCTAATGAATGGATTGTAACACTCATTATCATCTCATTTGGAGATAATGACTTGCATCTTACTCCCAAGCAAATACCTGCGTATATGAACTTGGTCTTCAAGTCTTCAGATCAATTTAATAATTAAAAAAAAAAAGATAACTTCAGTAGCAGTGGAAAGCTCACAGTATTCAGATTAGAAGGATTATGAGGAGTTGGCACTGTCTAGTCACATCACTGTAGTCTGTCCTGATCACTTTCTCTAACAAAAGTTAACTTTCTCAGACCATGAATCCAGATGAATGTGTTTCAAGCTCCAGAGTTACTTGAAACAAAACTGCAGGATTGGTTCTTAACTGTAAAACTAGATGTTGCCACTAGAACCCTGTTGTTGATGCACATTTCAGTGATAAGCTCACTCCAATTTAAAAATATACTTCCTTTGGGGCACCTGGATGACTCAGTCTGTTAAGCATCTGACTTCAGCTCAGGTCATGATCTCACAGCTCATGAGTTTGAGCCCTGCATGGGGCTCTGTGCTGACAGCTCAGAGTCTGATTGGGATTCTCCCTCTCTCTCTGCCCCTCCCCCACTTGTGCCCTTCTCTCTCTCTCTCTCTTTTTTTCTCTCTCTCTGTCTCTGTCTCTCTCTGTCTCTCAAAAATAAACATAAAAAATAAAAATAAAAATACACTCCCTGATTTGCAAGCCATTTAAAGGGATCTGCTGTTGCTTTGTCAACCCAGACTATTCCTTAAGTGTTAAATGTAGCTCAGAAATACCTTAGAGTCATAAAGAATACCTTCCCTCATTTGTTCTTTCAATGAATATTAATTAATTCTATTCTTTGGGAAAAAACTGTGTGGCCTTTGCCAAATTATGTCACTTAAAAATATAGCTCTTCTGAATCATCAAAGTTGTTGATGTGGGTGTGTATGCACACATGTGTGTCTGTGTTTGTGCGTGCGTGCGTGTGTATATCTTCATCTATGGAGTGATATGTTTGGACTAGCTGATTCCAAAGACCCTTCTACCTAGAAACTATTTCCATGTGTTTTCTTGATTTATCTGACTACCGCTTTAAGGAGGTGAAAGACATAAACTAAAATGAACACCTATTTTCTAGCAACATGCAACAATAAAGTCTTCTGATACTTGATTAGTTGGTAAGAAGGAAATATGAAGATATGTGTTGTGATGTGGTGTTTGGGCTTGTGTTCTAATACCACCTTTCTATTAACTATATGATGTTAAGTCATTTAAACAGTTTGACCCACCATCTTGTAATCTCCAAATTGACATAACAACTTTTTGTCCAGAGACTTCACAGGATTAAGTGAAACAAAACTGAAATACATTTCAAAATGTTTGCACCATTACAGAGCTATACAAATGTCAACTATTTATTCATCCAAACTTCTTGCTTTGTTTAAACTTCTCTCTTGGAGGAAGTTCAGAGGTGACTGAGTTGGATGATAAATAAATAAGGGTTATAAAGATCACAAAAATGAGCCAACTGGGAAAGGAAGAATTTTTCTAAGAAATAAGACCAATGCGTCTGTTTATTTATTTATTTTGAAAGAGAGAGAGCACAAACAGGGCAGGAGCAGAGAGAGAGGAGAGAGAGAGAATCCAAAGCAGGCTCTGCATTGTCAGCACAGACCCTCATGTGGGGCTCGATCTCATGAACCATGAGATCATGACCTGAGTTGAAATCAAGAGTCGGACATTTAGTGGAGTGAGCCACCCAGGCATCACAGTATTGGCTAGAGCTCTATATATCTACAATCTAGACACATTTCTCTTACACAAAAAAGGAAATAATGGACACAGATAAAATTCAGAAAATGAAAAAGATGAATAAAATGATAAATTTCTATGGAGAAGCTTCCAAATAAAGGGAGTCAAATAAAAATCAGAAGTCTTCAGCCAGAGAGATTTTTAAAATGGTGGAAGATATGATTCAAGAGAATGGATAAGGTTAATAAAGATTGTTTTAAGCCAGTTCTAGATACTATAATAAAAGAATATAAGTGTTGAAGACTGCAGCCCTTGCCTCTACCCACTTCCCATTTGGATACCCTTAGTCATGTTTTCTCATCTGTTGGTGCTTCCTCTCCCATTTGCAATATTAAGAGTAACATTATATCTCCCTTGAATTGTTTATGACCATTAAATGCATTACTATGCTTAAGCATTTAGAATAGAACCCAGTACATGAAAAGTGTCCTTTTTTATAAACAGAGAGAGAACTGCTTTATGTTTTTAAAAGTTTTTTTTTTAATTTGGAGAGAGAGAGAGAGAGAGAAAGCATGAGTGGGAGAGTGACAGAGAGAGAAAAGAAAGAGAATCCTAAGCAGACTCTGCACTGTCAGTGCAGAGCCCAGTGCAGAGCTCAAACTCACAAACTGTGAGATCATGACCTGAGCCAGAGTCAGACCCTCAACTGACTTGAGCCACCCATGCACCCCTGGAGAGAAAATTTCTCAAAGCTCAAAATAGGTAGAGTTACAGAAAGAAAAAAGTAAAAAAGAGGCACTATTTGCACACTGGATATTAACATTTGATATACACGCCTTCTCTGTTAGGTCACTGGGGGCTCTAACAGTACACACATATGGCAAACTTGACAAAGATTTAGGGACACTTATGGAAACTAAATCCACAATAGGCTTAAATAATTATTTGACACTTACATCTAGTTTTTGAGAATGCTATCTAAATCTCAACCACAAAGTTGTCTGTGCCAAGCAGAAATAAAATAATGGTGTTGGTGGTATGGTGTTGAGTCCACAGAACATTTCCGAGCTCCTTAGATCAATTCTGTGAATAAAGCAGATGGTCTTGTCTCTTTCACAGTCATCATGCTATCTCATGTGACTCCAAAGAGATTAGGTTTACAATAAGTGTGACGTTTGTTGTAATTCTACCTAGACAACTCAACCTTCATCTTTTCTATTGACAGACAAGTTTAGATGTAAAATCAGAGCTCTGCATATGAAGGAACTCTCAGTGGTAAGCAGGACAAAAATTCCCAGCACCAGCATTTGCAATAGGAATGTTATGGACAAGAGCAAAGAAATTAAAAATGTGAGTAAAGCAGCTTTTAGTTAGAAAGACATAGTTAAATTATAGAAATATAGGCAGTAAAAACTGCTGCGATAAGACTTTTTAAAAAGTTGTTGAAGGGAAGAAAAACATCAAATCCTGCCAGCATTAGCTCTTACTTGAGTTGTACATTGGGAACTTCTATTTCCTTGTTCCTTAAATTCCTTAAATTTCTCTAAATTTAAATATTTCAAGTCCTCATACATTTAAGGGCTTTAAAACAATACTGCTCACTTTTACATTTTGTAGTAGTAAAACGTAAAGGTAGACCTTTATAGGTGGAATGCATGGCTATCTATAAAACTTGATTTTTCTTTAAAATATTATGGGAAATTCAGTTTCAAATAATAAATCCTTTCAGAGTCTTGTCATGAGATCTCAATCAATACATTATCTTGTCAAAAAGATGTCCACTAAATGACAATACACAAACACTGTCCATTTCAGTATCGTATCGTCCCACGCAAATTAGCCTCATGGCACTTAGCATTGCTTGACCCACTGTTATCTATTAAGTATTGGGTATCTATCAGTGAGTAAAATAAGATAAGAAATGCATCCTAATAGATTTACATTTCTTGCATTTTTTTAAAGAATTCAAATAAATTCTTTTTTTTTAATGTCTATTTATATTTGAAGGAGTGTGCAAGCTAGGGAGGGGCAGAAAGAGGGTGACAGAGGATGTGAGGTGGGCTCCAAGCTGACAGCACACAACCCAATGTGGGCTTGAACTCAGGAACCACGAGATCATAACCTGAGCGGAAGTCAGTTGCTTAACGGACTGAGCCACCCAGGTGCCCCTCCTTGCATTTTTATGTGTAAGTGTCCGTGTGCTTCTCTTTCCCTACACTTGCATACAATTCAGGCTCCATGAGGGCAGGCACCAAGTTTGCACCGGTCACTAGAAAAATCCTGGGACGCCTGGGTGGCTCAATTGGTTAAGTGACCCACTTCGGCTCAGGTCATGATCTTACGGTTCATGGGTTCGAGCCCCACATCGGGCTCTGTGCTGACAGCTAGCTCAGAGCCTGAAGACTGCTTCTGATTCTGTATCTCCTTCTCTCTGACCCTCCCCTGCTCATGCTGTCTCTCTCTCTCTCTCTCAGAAATAAATAAAAACATTAAATTTTTTTTAAAAAAAGAAAAGAAAAATCCCTGGTGTGTGACAGCCACTTGTTAAGTATTTGCTGCCTAGTTACATGATATGTTTTCATGGTCTTCTCCACAATTAACTTCTTCACTCAGACAATTCCTGCTACAGATTTCTTAGCATTGTGTTAACTCCTAGAGATGCAAGTGAATCCAGGGCAACAATGGAAAATTTTACCAACAAATGAAGAAAATCATGTGAACCAACTATCACAACACTACATTAAGTGAAAAGGATAAAGACAAACAGAAATGATCCCTCGGGCAAAGGGAGGGCAGTTGCCACCAGCTGAGAGGTCTGGGATCACTTCCCAGAAGTGACTACAGAGCGGCTGTACCAGTTTGCTAGATAAGGAGAGTTCTGTGATGAAAACTCCATCGGCGGCCCTGAGAGCAACAGAGAAATCATTGCCATGGATCTCTGGAGCCTTATCTTCTTTTAAAAAGTCACTGATAGGCAGAGAAGGACAAATATCATATGTTTGCACGTATAGGGGGATTAGGAGGAACTTGACAGAGGAACAAGGGGGAGAAGAAGGGGGGAAATGGTGGGCGAAAGGGAGAGAGGCAAACCCTGAGAGACTCTTGAATGCTGACAAACACTGAGGACTGATGGATGTGGGGGGGAGGAGGGGATGGGCATGGAGGAGGGCACTTGTGGGGATGAGCAACTGAGTGTTATGTGGAAACTAATTTGACAATAAACTATTTGTAAAAAAAAAAAAAAGTCACTGATAAAGGAGCAGCTGGGAGGCTCAGTCAGTTAAGCCTCCAACTTTGTCTCAGGTCATGATCTCACAGTTCATGAGTTTGAGCCCCACGTCGGGCTCTGTGCTGACAGTACAGAGCCTGCTTGGGATTCTCTCTTCCCATCTCTCTGCCCCTCCTCCGTTCTCTCTTTCTCCCTCTCAAAAATAAAATAAGCATTAAAAAAATAAATATTAAAAAAGTCAATGATAGATAACAAACTGAGGGTTGATGGAAGGGAGGTGGGGGGATGGGCTAAATGGGGAGTGGACATTAAAGATGGCACTTCTGATGAGCACTGGCTGTTGTATGTGAGTGATGAATCTCCAAACTCTACTCCTGAAACCAATATCACAGTCGGCTGAGGGTCCAATCTTGATTTCAGCTCAGGTCACCATCCCAGGGTCATGGATGGAGCTCTGCACCCTCATTCAGTGAAACAAGGATGAAAACATGACTTCAAACCATCAACTGTGAAGCATACCGAAGTGCCATCATCTCTGAACCAAAATGAAACAAGAAACAGACACACCCAACACAGGCCATCTCAGACTTCAGGCAAAAAATAGAGATTTGTCTAAGAGGAAATGGCATAATTCCTAAAGCCTGTAAACACAGCTCTGACTAGGTCATGAAAGGAGGACCATGGGAAAGTCCTGGAAGATGTGGGGTAATGTCTGCATAGACTGTGCCACACCGGAGTCTAGGGGGGTTAGAACTCATGCTACAAATGTCTTTCCCCTACAATCTAAAAAGGCTCAGTAAAGAATAGACAATATAGTATAAATTGCCATACTTATGGGGTTTTCCTAGGAACTAAACCACCTGGAAGGTCAAACGTTAGGAAGTATGGCCCACAGTCAAAGAATATAACACAGTAAATGAGAGCTATTTTGGCAGGGTGAGGTGGGGGTGAGAGATTTGATTCTGAGTGCAGCCTGCCTCAGGCTATGCCCAGCCCACTCCTCACACAGAATTGAAGAAAGACCTCTCCTGCGTGAACATTAACATTAGTAAAAAAGGAGCCACTAGAGAGACTGCACATAATTTCAATGCTTTAGTGTAAGAGGACAAATTAGCAGCATTCTAAAAAATATCATCTGGAAAATACAATACAGAGAAGCACAAACTCAAAGAGGGAAACACTTCTAAAAAAATGAAATGCTGTCCAAATAGCAGTGACAGCGAGGCACCTGGGGGGCTTAGTGAGGGATGGGAGAAGGGGCAAACAGGAATGAATAGAAGTTGTTTAAAGTTGTAGCTAAAAAATTGGGGCGCCTGGGTGGCTCAGTCAGTTAAGCATCCGACTTTGGCTCGGGTCATGATCCCAAGGTCATGGGATCAAACTCCATGTTGGGTTCAGGCTCTGTGCTGAGCATGGAGCCTGCTTCAGATTCTCACTCTCTCTCCCTCTGCCCCTCTTCCCAGCTTGAGGGCTCTCTTTCTCTCTCAAACAAACAAACAAACAAAGTTGTAGTTAAAACACATAATGCATCCATATTTTCACTGATTTTCATAATGCTCTCATTAACAGTGGCAAAAAAACAGTTTTTAGGAGCAAAACAAATGTTGAACAAAATGTTTTTCCTGAAATTTAGGAACTCCTTGGTTTTTGCTATAGATCATGTTTTTTGTTAAAAGTGAATAAAAAGTACTCACAGATTACTAAAGGAGTGTTGTAGTGCAGCTCTATTTTGGAAATTCTTCATAGATAGATGGGTTGATCAATGATATTGATGGACACACAAAATAATAGATGGTAGATAGATGATAGATAGATGGATAGATAAAGAGCCCTTATCTCTTGTGTTATTCTTGTAATTATTATAATGTCACTTTACCTTTAAAGGAGCATCAATTGGACTATATAGCATATACTAGGCATTATATATATTAAATATTCATATGCAAAATGTTTAGGTCTTGAGTCATTTATTGGCAGTGGAGATAGAAAGAAAGTGACAGGCACTATGTCCAATCAGGTACTACATCCAATCAGAAAAGTGAACAATGATACCATTCTTTGTTTTCTTTGAAAATTACTTGTGGGATTTTTAGGGTTTAAGTGATCATACAGCATTTGGATGCAATTTTTTTATGAAAGTCAGGAGAAATCTAAGAGTTTGGCAGTCAATAGGGAATTATTTCCTAAATCCTTTAAGTATAATACATTTGATGGTTGTGGTGTATCATTTAATTCATTTCAAAAGTATATGTAAGTCATTATGTGGATTTTAAACTTTTTTAATAGTTTTTGTTATGAACGACTTCTGATTCATAGAATAAGGCAATATCCATCATTCTGGAGTGATCCAACACCCAGAATTAAAATGTAATGGTACATTTTGTCTTTCTTGTGTCAGATTTTATCTAAGACATAAAACACTGAAAATTGAGTTAAAGTCCATTTTACCCATACCTGTCCAACCCTCATAATCTCCTTAATGGTAATCAATATCCTTACATTAGTATGGATGCCTTTTGACCATGCCCTTCTACAAAGTCTGCATACAAATATCTCCTATAGTTTCAATTACTCAGTAATATACATTTTTCAGTCATTTCAGGAAGAAGTTGTTTCTGATATTTATTCTTGTTGAAAGGCGTACACTTAGTACACTCATTAGTTATTGCATGGCCTCTTATATCACATTTTATCCATCAATTGTTTTCAGGTATTGCAAGCATATCTCTTTGGATGTGTGGAAATGGAATTCCTGAGTCAAAGAAAGGCATTGTAAAATTGTGTGTGAGGAGTGTTACAACGTATCAGTCTATGAGCAAATAGAAGAGTAGCTATTTCCAACATCTTGGCCAAGGTTTGCTATTGTCAGACCATTAAATATTGGCCGATATGATTAAGAGCTAAATTATCTTCATCATTCTCTTATTTTTTCTTTCAATTTCTTTCATTTAATCTATTAGTGTCATAGGTAATATTGATATAATGTCTGATGTAAGTTTTGCACACTTGAAATTCATCTTATATGGTTATAACATATTTCATATACATTACGACTTTAGCAAGCTAATATGTCATTAGGATTTTTATGTTTATGTTCAGAGTGAAATTGATCTAATGATTTCTTATATTCTAATTTTCCAGATTTGTTATACATGTTTCACTATGTATTTGAAAAATAAATTAAACAGGAGCACCTGGGTGACTCAGTTGGTTAAGCATCTCACTCTTGATTTCTGCTCAGGTCATTATCTTGAGGTTTGTAGGATCGAGCCCCATATTGAGCTCTGTGCTGACAGTGCAGAGTCTGGTTAGGATTCTGTCTCTCTCTCCATCACTCTGTCCCTCTCCAGTTCATGCACACTCACACTCTCTCTCACTCGCAAAATAAGAAAATAAATATTTTTTAAAAAGGAATTAAACAGAATTCCCTAATTTTCCTGTTTCTTAAAACGGTTCCATCAAATTAAGACTAACTCTTCTCTGAAAGTCTGGTAAACTCAGTTATAAAATGCTGTTGTATCTGGTACTTGGTGAAGTGTGTGAGTTTTCTAGACTATTCATTTATTTAAACAGATGGTGATACATACAATTGTCCTGTTCCTTCGGACTTGGGGTGAATAACTCATTTTAGCTTTCCTCTTAAGTATTCCCTCTTTTAACACTGATGCTTCCACATCCTTGGACTCTCCTCAGTTTCATGCCATCCACACAGTCGGTCGCTGTGAGTGGAGTCAATATTGGTTACTTGTGCTGTTAGAAAAGTAAGCGATTTCCACGGAATTGTGAAAGTTACTGGAGTAAATGTGCTTCAAATGTGGTCTTAAAGAAACATCTATATGATATTTCATTCCCATTTGTTCAAAGAATTTGTTAACTGCATCTTCTGACTGATGCTTGAGATCAGACATGCTGGGACTTTGTCAGTTTTATTATTCTTTACAAAGAATGAGCCTTGGGCTTATGGATTATTCCTATTGTTTTCCTATTCTTTACCTCATTTATCTCTGACCTACTGCTTTCCTTTGATTTCACCAACCTTCTCTGGTTGGTGAGAGAGAATCTTATTCTCTCTAAACATTCTTATGGATAGATAGCTATTCAGCTACCATCCAGCTGGGAGCCAGACCATAGAAGTAGAAGTCACATGCTATTTGTCATTCAAAAAAAGGACATAAAAAGTAGAAAAGTTTTGCAGATTCAGAGGGAAGGTACTTGAGAATGGAAAAAGAAAAAATTCATGATCAATAAATCAGTAAATCCAAGTGCCTAATTTAACTACTTTCTTAACTTTTCTTTTATAAAACCAAAGTTTCTATTTTTGCTCAAGATACTCAAATATGTGTCTCGAAATATTCTGCCAACGAATTGTCACTTTATTCCAAAGCTTGTCTTCAAATTTTAAACTGTTAGAACATTAGTTCTGGGTCAACAGAAGCTACTTGAAGATATTTAAATGAGCACTGTCCTTAATCACAGGACCTGAAGTCTTACTTTGAGCTATCTCCATTCTTTATTTTTATGATAAATTATCCTTTTATTGGTGTGTAGATCTCAAGTCAGTTGGATCCAAAGCGGCAGACTGATGAAAGGCACATCTTTGGAGATGGAAACACATGGCAAATTGTTGACATTCATATGTATCATCTCCTGCTGAGGAAGAGGAAACTTAATGGAAGGCAGAAAGGTGATGGAAATGTCAAAAGAAGATTTGCCACTCATTCATTTTGGCAGTGCTGGTTTTCCATCACTGCTTATGTGTTTGGCACTGTATTTCAGAATCGTGTTCCTCCTAGGGCAAATGAGAAGGGTTGGCTCAAAATGGGAGAAACCCAGGCAAAGTCACTGCTGTGATTTTTCTGGCAAGCCTTCCTCACCATCATGTCACAGCATACAAAGAAATGTAATATATATTGTTTTTATTTTGCTGATTTTAGCAAGACCAAATGGATAAGCTAGGAAAAAGATTTTTATCCATGCCTTTGTTACAATATTTGCTATATCTGCAATCTAGTATCTATGTACCTTGTCTTGATAGTGGCACACATAGATTTCTTTCTCTTTTTTTTTAATGTTTACTTATTTTTGAGAGAGAGAGAGAATGGGGGAGGAGCAGAGAGAGAGGGAGACACAGAATCTGAAGCAGTTCCAGGCTCTGAGCTGTCAGCACAGAGCCTGAAGCAGGACTGGAACTCACAAGCTGTGAGATCATGACCTGAGGCAAAGTCAGATGTTCACCCAACTATGCCACCCAAGTGCCCTCCCCCCGCCATTTTTCTTTGATAAAACCTTCCTTCCAACACTTTATTCCATAATATATAGGTTTTTCATTCTACTCATAAATCCAGAACTGCATATTCATTGAAATTTCTAATCCCTTGGCCAAATTACTTGATACAGAGATGTATACTATCCAAATTGATCCAATTAGCTATCAGGAAAACATATTACTTTTCTGTTGATCTAGAACCCCTATTGAGTTTGACAGTACAATTCTTCAACTTTAAAATTTCCATAAACTTGTGACACAAGAATGATCTTAATCAGTGCAAAATTAACTTTGTGGTTGGACAAAATTAATATCTTTGTGTCCAACACAAACTTGTTAAAATTCAGAATTTGTAGTTTATTAAATATACCGAATTTGCTTATAAACAAATAGGAAGACCAATCTCCAAAAACAGAACAAAAAGGGAAGTCAGACCTCAATTCAAGGTTTGCTTTGCTTTTTAAAATTATTGATTTAGCTCTAAAATATTAAGTTTTTAATTTTCATAAACCAAACTCTAGGTTTTTGTTACATTTCAATGTGGTTTTTTTTTCTGAGCTGAAAAATGGTTAAGTCACTGAGGCATAAGTGACTATTTAAAATCCAAAGGTAATTTCCAGGGAGATAATTTCAGACTTTCAAGGAGGTCAGTCTTACATATTTCCTTTCTTCCTATGCAAGGAAATGATATAGGGGGAAAAAAGACAAAAACGTTCTTTTTCTCTTCCAAACCCTGTTTGCCCATGTGCACAGACACAGCAAACATGCCAACACATGCAGCTTGCCCATGATATTTGCAGAAGTAATTCTCTCTGTGACAAGTTAATAGGAGTGGAATGCCCTGGCTGCTGGTTGAGAATCAGAAATGACCCGGGTAACTAATGATATCAAATTCAGAACTGGATTCTATTTTCAATCTAGGTGAATGTGGTTTTCAAAATAAAATTGTTTTCCTGCCAATATTTCAGACGTTTTATGACAAGTGGTTTAGTGTACTTGAAGTCACCATGTTTAAGCGCAGAATACTGACATTAACTCAACATCTTAGCATGTGAACACTCATCAGCACACCTTCCTTGACAGCGAAGAAAAAGGATCAGTGGGGTTCTTCTTATCCTGCTCTAGGCTTCACTTCAACAAGATTCTAGGTGATGGACAATTTGCTAAGGGGCATGAGTGTAGCTACTGACTAATATCTTTTCTGCTGACTTCACAAACAACTCCTATTCTGACTGCATCTCCTTTCTCTCCCTGTCTTTCTCTCTCCATCTGGTCAATTTCTGTCTTTGTCTCTGCTTCTCTATTCCATCTTCCCCCGCTCTTGTCCACCCTCTAGTTCTCATCTCTACCTGCGAATGACAATAGTCTTCACTGTGTCTCTGCCAGCCATGGTAATAGATCCAAGGCTTTGGAGGTTAGGCGTACCACCATCACATGGGGAAGGTAATCCTATTTGCCACTTGTGCTTGCTCACAAATCTCTACTGAAACATCAAAGAGATGATAGCTGTGGTTTACATTGAGTTTTTACATTCTCAGATCTCCTGGCCATTAAACTCAACAAAACTGCACAAGGATTACTAACTGAGGATGTGTGAAGGTTGACAGATTAATACTTGATGAATAAATTGTAGATTTCTAAAAAGAAAGTTCAGTTGCTTCTCAACCTTGAGTAAAACTAGCCCCAAACAAAATTCTAACTTCAGAGCAGATGTCCCAGAAAATACCAGCTCACACTGTCATAAATGCAGATCTGCTATGACCTAAAAGGAATGAAATACTACAGAACTATTTCTAATACAACATGAGAGAGGAACTTCTTAATACCTCCATCAGTAAGAGAACTTAGACAAGATACTTAATGAAGCCCTTGGTCAATGCAGGAATCACAGATTTTATAAATGATATTTTGACAAACACAGGATATATATCAACGTGTGATATATGTTTCGTTTCAGGGTTATGTATTGAAAGGCACTTAAAATTATATTCCTCAAATGCCCTCCTGAATCTGTTTTCATCAGTGTGAATATTTGAGAGTATTTCTACGGGTTAAATTAATTTCCAAAGGGATTAAAGAAGGAATAAATCATTCAAGGTCTACCTCACAGAAATTCAAACTTTGCAAGGTATTTGCAAAGCAGGAAAGTTATGAAATGTTTGATGTGAAAATGGTTTTAAACAACTCAGCATGAAATTGACTTATGAGGTCTTTTGGTCTTGGTAACTGTGAATTTGTTCATAAAATCATCTTCCCAAAGTGCCAAATCATTGCACTCCTATACGCCCTGCCTTGAGATAAAGAAGGCAGCTGCACAGTTTAACAATATTTTATCCAAGCGATTTTGTTTATCCACTTATAATTGACCATTTCACACTTCAATATGTTTCATCCAGAGCTGAAAGTAGTCAACAATAAAATGTAGTAAATAGCCCTGGAGAAGATGTTTTCAGAACTAAACCCAGCGACAGAGTGAACGCTGTATGGGCATTAATGCATGTTCTCCCTTGCACACTGGTAACGTCAGTAACATGTCTACTGCAGACACTTGGATTAGTGAGGATTACATTTCCCCACGCCCACATTTCCAGGCTCCAGAAATTGGCCCCACGCCATCTCCTCTGCAGTACTCTGCCACTGCTGCTACACCACACAAAACATCTGGTGGGGACTGAACAGGAAAATGAAATGAGAAGCCTATGCCCCTAGGTAAGCAATAGGAATTTGTAGCTGCTATACCATCTACCCAAGTCCAAGCCTAAGGGAGAACATCTGCAGCTTTCATATCAGAGTCATAGATCAAAAGCTTCCTGGGGCCTGGAATCAAAGTTGGAGAAGGTAGTGATGGTTTGCAGTGGGAGGGAGAGAAACCAAGATGGCTGCCTGGAGGAGAGGAAAGGAGGAACTTTTGGAAAATGTGAAGGCAAGCAAGGAGCAAGAAATTATTATCTCTCCTTGATTAACACCTCCCCCCTCCCATCCAAAAGGAATTGCTCCTGAAGAAACTGGTAACTGATTTTTTCTTAATTAATTAATTAATTAAAATGTTTATCCTTTCATTGAGACAGGTTGGGGAGGGACGGAGAGAAAGAGAGGGAGAGAAAGAGAATCCCAAGCAGAAGGAGAATCTGTCAGCACAGAGCCTGATGTGGGGCTTGGACTCACCAACTGTGAGATCATGACCTGAGCCAAAATCAAAAGATGGATGTTAACTGGACTGAACCACCCAGGTGCCCCTAACTGACTGTTTTATTCTATTTATTTGCTATGAAATAATTAAGATACAAAAAAAGATGCCTGAAAAGTTGTCTCGGGTTGCCTGGGTAGTTCAGTCGGGTAAGTATCCAACTTCCGCTCAGGTCATGATCTCATGGTTCATGAGTTTGAGCCCCACATCAGGCTCTGTGCTGACAGCTCAGAGCCTGGAGCCTGCTTCAGATTCTGTGTCTCCCTCTCCTTCTGTTTCTTCCCCGTTCTCTCTCAAAAATAAGTAAACATTAAATTAATGATAAAAATTTAAAAGAGTTGTTTTAGACAAAGAAATCTGAAAGAAAGGAACGTTTATTTTACTAAATAAAGACGAGATGAGAGCTTCTAACAAAAGTGTTTTGAAATGAGCAGGGAAGGATTGTTTTAGGACTTGGGCATATGGAGACATTGAGGATAAGTAGCAGACATTCTGGGAATGGAAACGACTTTTCAAGCACTGTGCCATTCAATTTTTCAGTCCCTCACAATGCTGGTTAACATGAAAGTGGACAAAAAGACACTTCTGCTACTCCGTTGAGGAACACACAGGAGCTTCTACCCCAAAGACTCCACTTTAACAGGACCACGTGGAATTTTCCAGCTGCTGTGAATTGAGCCTGAGGAGAATGTTATGAGAGTGGAGGATTCCAGGTAGTCAGGAACACTAGTTATATAACAAGATCTAGAACTTAAGAATAACAATATACTACCTCAAAAACATGTTCATTGTATATACCCTTTCTCACCGCTGGCCATCGCTTTCTTGGCAGGTAACCACTATCGGACACACGTTTAGGTGATGTAAGAACTTTTACCAAAAATGTATCATAATACTATTTTATTGAATATTACTTTTTCCATTTTATTCTTGTATAAAGAATATTATATGCAATCTCATTTTTTTCTTTTCCAAAGTATGTTTGTGGAGTCACGTGTGATAAAGGGGTAGCTCTAGTTCATTCATTTCCCCCTTACAATGTCTTTCAATATTTTTTGCAATTTCCAAAATTGCTATACCTGTATCATTATTTTACAATAAGAAATTTGAATAGCTCAAACTTCCAAGCAGTAAGAGATTATTTTAGTGTTGGAAAGAAAAGTGTTAGTGGAAAGTCTACAGCGCATTTCTTCTTTCCAGGGAATGCCTGGGAAAGGGAAAAGGAGATGAAGGGGTCAAATCCCCTTACAAAGAGCTGAATGACAGGACACTTGGTATTTCTACCATTAGACAAGAGAGAGTCCATGGGAGAATCCTTATCTATGAAATACTTTCAGCAGAATGTAGGGTCAAACTAGGTTAATGGAATATTAAAAGGTCCATAACAAAGGGGCTCACTTTGTGCAAGTGCTGCCCTGATGCCCTATTAGATCTTCATATGTTAACTTTTAAATAGAGCAAGTGGTAATGGAAGAAGAGAGGGATCCCACATTGCTGGTCTTCGACTTCTCCACATTTCTTCCTATTTCTTGCAATTGCTTGTATCCTTTGCATTAATGGTCAAATTTGGTCGCGGTTAGAGCTATGATTCTTCTATGTCTGATTTGATTCGACACCGTGTGTTGTCTAATAACAAAGTTTTTAAAGGAGGCAAATGTACAGCATGAACTAGAATTACTTTGTACATGGATGAATTGGAAACACTAGATAATGCTTAGCACATTAGTTGGATCAAAATACTTTTGTGTTAGTTTTCTATCCCTCATGGTTCTCCACATTACCCATCTTAATTTTGTCTTGTGTCAAAGAACGCCTTTCTAAGATTTTTTCTGCAATGTTTAACTCTAGTTTACATAAATTAAAGAGAAGAGAAGGGACTCATCCAGTCCTGAAAACATGGTGATGGGGAAGGGAATTGGGTTTTGCTAATATGAGAGGAGTATGTGGAGGAGACAGCTTTTGCTTTGTGACTGAGGTCCATTTATATCTCAGTAAAGAACAACAAAAGAGATGCACTTGTAGAATGTGCATTCTGCTAGCATGACTCTTGAAACAGTCACACAGGATTTAAGAAATTTTACAGGGGCTCAGTCAGTTGAGGCTCTCTTGATTTCAGGTCAGGTCATGATCACAGGGTCATGGAATCGAGCCTCACATCAGGCTCTGCATTGAGTGTGGAGCCTGACTGAGATTCTCTCTCTCCTTCTGCCCCTCCCCCCAACTTCCCATGCACTTTCTCTCTCTCTAAAATTAAAAAAAGGGGCGCCTAGGTGGCTTAGTCGGTTAAGTGTCCGACTTTCACTTAGGTCATGATCTCGCGGTTCGTGGGTTCGAGCCCCGCGTCTGGCTCTGTGCTGACTGCCAGCTCAGAGCCTGGAGCATATTTCAGAGTCTGTATCTCCCTCTCTCTCTGACCCTCCCCTGCTCACGCTGTCTCTCTCTCTCTCCTAGAAATAAATAAAAATATTTTTAAAAAATAAAATAAAATTAAATTAAATTTAAAAAATTTTACAGCATTATTTATTTGTGAGTCATTATAAAATATTTATTCAGAGAGATTTAGTGCAGCTAGCAGCTCTTCTAAGTCCTGGAGAAGAAGAAGTCCTAATCTCACAGCTGAAGAATAATCTTTTTTTCCCCTCTCTGAGAAGTTAAGTAATATATAAACAAGGCAGCAAGTGGAAATTTATAATAAGAATTTGTTAAAAACCTAAGTAGTAAATAAAAGTTCTTAGGAAGCTATCCCTATGATTAGGATAACATAGGCATTTAAATATTAAATTTTATGAGGGAATTATATGTACAAAAACTTTTGCAAGCACACATGCACACACACACACACGTGCACATAACATAGAAAGCAATGTCTGTTAGCTAAGCATGAGTTTATGGTCTCTGAGACCAGAGTTTTACTCTGTCCTTTTCTAAGACTTAAGATTCACCTCCTTGCTTCCCAACTATAAAAAGTAGATACAGTTTCCTATCTCTTCTGGCTTTAGAAAGTTATCTGAAATGCTTTACCTACTCACATATTAATTGATATGCACACAAATTCATACATCTCTGTAACTCATATTTTCCTAATTGCTCATCCTTCTCCATCTTTGTCTCATTCCTAGGCAATCATTATGTTTTAATAGCTACCATTGAGCATATGCCCTGAGCAGGTACTGCTCACATCTCAGCAGGTACTGTGATAGGCATTTGGAATGAGCTTATTTACTCAGAAATTAGATTTATTCATATTGTATTTTGACTAGGGTTAAATTTTAAGACTTCTGAAGGAAACCAGAGTTTTCTCCATCTCTGGCTTGAGACCATTAAATGTAATTAAATGAAAACATTGTAGGGCTCCACTTTCAGCACATAATTTAAAATAGGTACTTGGGGTGCCGGGGTGGCTCAGTAGGTTGAGTGTCCTACTTCAGCTCAGGTCATGATCTCATGGTTTGTGGGTTCAAGTCCCATGTCTGGTTTTGTGCTGACAGTGTGGAGCCTGCTTTGGATTAACTGTCTCCTTTTCTCTCTGCCACTCCCTTGCTCACCGACTCTCTCTCTCAAAAATAAATAAACATTAAAAATTTTTTAAATAAAATAAAATAGGTATTCAAAAATTGTAGGGTCAACATATTTATTACCAAGTATATAGTTTATTGTGTTGAAATACCAAGAGATGACAAATCTAGTCATGAATTAAGTATTTCAAGTATATTTACTCCTGGCATTATGTATAAAGATGATAATTATATTTATGATTATATATTATGAATATAATGATAATTACATTTATAATTAAAAGAAACGAAAGAAAAAAGCAAGAAAGATAAAGAGAAAGGGAGAGAGAGAGAAAGAGAGAGAGGGAGGAAGAGAGAGACAGAGGAGAAGAGAGAAGAGGAGAAGAGAGGAGAGGGGAAGAGAGGAGAGGAGAGGGGATGGGAGGAGAGGGGAGGGGAAGGCAGGGAAGGAGAAGGGAGAGGAGGGGAGGAGAAGATGATGGGAGGAGAGGGGAGGAGAGGAGAGGAGAAGGGAGGAAAAGAAAATTTAAGAGATTTTCTTCACATGAAAAGAAATTGTTCAGTTACTATTAAATGATAAAAATCAACACTTGATTCAATTTGAGATTGAAAGAGCCTTGGTATAGCTGTTGATACTAAACTCCTATTGTTTCCCCTATACATTATTGAATGTATAAATGGAGGAGACTTTTCACAGGTAGTGAAGTAGAGAATAATTAAGAAATTATATTGGAACAAAAGTGTTTGGAATATTTACTGTCCTTTGAGAACAATGATACAAAAATATTTTCTATCTATTCCAATATAAACAAATTTTAATTTCCTAGCTAGGTATTTGGAGCATTCAGCACATTAAATTTACACCTTATTTCTTTATTGATTCTTTGCTGTCTATTTAGTAGATTCTGAATTTTTATCTTCATCTCTATGGGCCTGAAATTAATCTGATTCCTTTTTCTGGGCACTCAGTGCTGTGATTGAGTGGTTTAATCTCTATCCCCAGGAGCACAACCCGAATTCATCTCCACTGAAATCTTGACTCCTCTGTGACTTGGCTTTGCATCTGTGTCCCCATCTGTCAGACATTTCACTAGGTTGTCTTTGTTCTTTTCCAGGAAGCTGTTTGAAGACAATTAAAAAAAAAAAAAAAAAGCC
>NW_027551579.1:3009273-3118418 GCF_008692635.1 Crocuta crocuta | reverse complement strand
CCTGCAAAGTGGACCCAGCAGTATTCAGCTGCTATAATCATAATATAGCACCTCAAGGTTGTGGTGATTCCCACCATTGGATAAATAAACTATGGAACCCAAGATACCTTGTAAGTTAATCAGTGGACTGATCTGTATTGGCTATTTTTGGAAGCTATTGTTTTTCTCTTTTCTCCACTAAGTACATGAAGCAGTGTTTTAAGCTTAATGTATTTCTTAATTCTCATATGTGTCTGAAATTGTCTAAAGATTTAATAAGAAAAGTTCTCTTTCTTACTTCTCTCAAAACTTTGATATTAAAGTACTACAGGCCTCTAAGATCATCAAAATTAAAGCAAGGAGCTTTTATCTCACTCAAGAGAGAATTACAGTGATATATTTCTCATACCATGAGGTTTCACACCATTGCAAATTATTAATATTAATAGTAAGAGGAATAATATGAATATAGCAGTAATTTGAATAGTGTTGGTGCTGTTGTTTATAGTTTGAAGACTAAGGGGGAGATACTGAATTCAATGTTATTTTCACAATTTATATATATATATATATTTGTTTCATGTATATATATGATATGTTACACTTGATTTAATATTCCATTTACATGGTGCCAAATAATCTATTACTTATACAAAAATAAATCAATGTGTTGTTTGTAACACAAATTAAAAATAAAAACAACTAGGCATGCCATTACATATTTTTCTCTCTGGATAATAACTTCAGTTGACATTACAGTTTTCTTATTCATTGTAAAAGTGAATATCTACATAGTTTGTCTAGCTCATTATGGCTCTTAATATATCAGCATTTTTATATTTGGTGGTTTTAGTATATTGGGGATAGCATTCTTGTGTAAATTTTTACATGTTTCAGAAAATACATGGTAATGGGGCATCTGGGTGGCTCAGTGGGTGAAGGGTGAAGTGTGGACTCTTGATTTCGGCTCAGGTCATGATCTCACGGTTCATGAGTTCGACCACCACATCGGTCTCTGTGCTGACAGTGCGGAGCCTGCTTGGGATTCTCTCTCTCTCTCTCTCTGCCCATCCTTGCTTGTTCTCTGTCTCTCTGTCATGTGTACACACTCTCAAAATTAATACACTTAAAAAAAATAAAATATACAGTAGAGATTCAAGGCAAATTCACAAAGATAAGAGGAATAGGAAGCATTAACATCTACCAGACTCTTTGTTTAGGGGGGTATAGGTATTTTCTCACTGTTTCATAGCATATTTCAGTGCTCTCTGTCTGTGTGTCTGTCTCTCTCATCTCTCTTCCTCTCTCTGCCCGCGTGTCTATTTTCACCATATAGTCTTACTGCTACATTGGATTTTCAGAGAGGAGAATGTGGAAGTTACGGCGAGATGCAGTACAACAACCAATTCATTAAAAGAGGGTTCATTTAAGGAAGTAGCTGAAGAGGACTTTTAGAATAGAGGACCTTTAAAATTAGGCTAAAAACTTAAACAATAAAAATCAGCTTAAGACATTTGCTCTTTGTTCGGTCCGCATAGGGATCTGGTGAAGATTTGTGTACAAGGAAGTGACACGTTAGAGAGAACCCTAATCCTGATTCCTCTGGCATTACAGAGACTACCTCAAGGTAAAGACTCTATGGCTATCATTGGTACAAATCAGGGAAGCATGAGATATGAAAGCCTTGGATCTATCCTAAAGCTAAGTCAACTCCAGGATCCCTAAAAACACTGTGCCTGACCCAGGGAAGTGAGTAACTTCGGAAGACAAGCGTTGTTGTAATAGACTTTTCCCTTAAAATACACGAGACTACCTTCTGGGACAAGGAAAGCACATGGCTAGTGAAGGACCCTCACTGGGGAGACGAGCTGCTGCCACTGGTCTCCACATTCCCTAACTGTATGGCCGAAGAAAAGTCTCCTAGGACATAAAGTTTCCAATTCTCTATTTGATACAAATGGCCCAAAATTTTCTCTAAGAGTCTTCCTGCTACAACCTTGTGACACAACGTGATCCAGAATTATCCCCGCAGCCTCTGAGTTTGAGCATGCAAAGAACACAAAACTATGTTACTCTGCATTGTGCCATAAAATGGCGGGCTTCTTTTTTAAACTTTTTTTTATAGTTTATTTATTTTTGGGACAGAGACAGAACATGAGTGGGGGAGGGGCAGAGAGAAAGGAAGACACAGAATGAAGCAGGCTCCAGGCTCTGAGTTGTCAGCACAGAGCCCGACGTGGGGCTCGAACCCACGAGCTGTGAGATCACGACCTGAGTCGAAGTCGGATGCTTAACCGACTGAGCCACTCAGGTGCCCCAAAATGGCAGGCTTTGAACGCTTACGATGAGCACATCAGAAGGGGCTCCTTTGCATCAGACTCTGTAACAGCTAGAGACACACATGACCTTTTGCTCCCTCTTCCCGGGAGCAGGGAGACATATCCTCTACAAATGGCTGATTTTCTGGACTCTAATTTTTATTAAAATTGTGATTTCAGGAGCACACAGTGGACCTCCTTTTCAGTGAGACTATGAGTTCTTTGTGTCCTTAGAAAACTGTCAGAGAATTCATCAGTGGAGGAGGTCAAAGCACATAAGATTTCCTTGAAGTCTTCTAGAAAATCAATACTCTCCCATTTCGTTTTCCCACCTGCAATGGACAGAACCTGACTTGTTTATATTTAATTTGCTATCAATAACTTACAAAAAATGTAAAGAAGAAATCCATCAGAATAATCCTACCAAATATTAAGGCTTTTAAAGCAGCTTAAATGTAAGGGTACATTGTAGTTGCTCAGATCTGGACTCTCCATTCTGTTAGCAGGAGAAGGGGGAAAATGAGAAAGAATTTTCTCCAGGCAGGAATATTCACTGATTTTGGAAATACTATGGGTATGCATTGTTTGGGTTAGAAAATAGGTAGACTTCGTGCCTTTTTCTCCAAAGATTTCATTCCTGTGAATATGCTGGTTAACTGGCAGGTGGAGAATGCCTGGGTTCCAAGCAGAATTAGAACCTGCAGATCGTCCCTGGTGGGGGCTCACCTATGGCTGGTCTGAGAGGAGATATTTCCATCAATTGTGAGTGATCTGGCAGCAGCCATGTGCACACCAGAAATGAACACAGTTGAGGGGTGTCTGGGTGGCTCAGTCTGTTAAGTGTCTGACTTTGGTTCAGGTCATGATCTCACAGTTAGGGAGTTCCAGCCCTGCCTCCAGCTCTGTGCTGGCAGCTCAGAACCTGGTGCCCACTTCAGATTGTGTCTCCCTCTCTCTCTCTCTCTGTTCCTTCTCCTGTTCATGCTCTCTCTCTCTCTCTCAAAAATAAACAGTAAAAAAAATTTTAGAAAGGAACACAGCTGAAAGCTTTGATAAAATCTCCTATTTAAAGTTTCTGCAAAATCCGTATCAGATTTTGAGTTGTGGCCACATCCATACAACAGAACTCTATTATTTCACATAGTATTAATCGTTTATATTTTGTAACTTAGAAACCTGCTTTAAGAGACCAGCTCAGTTGTTTTGCTTCTAATTTTCCATTAACAGTTAGTTGTATGGAGTGTTTTCAGCCAAACCTTGTTTATCTTCTGATGTGTGATGCCTTTTCTGGGAATTTTCTTGCAAAGGCAGATCTCCTTCTTTCAATTAGTGACAAAGTGCTAGAACGTTAAGTGGCCATATGTGCCAATACCACACTGTACTCTAGAAATAGTGTTAAGAGTTACAGAGAACATGCTATCAAGTTTCTAGCCACTTCAAAAGCATACCAATGTTGGCACATCAAAGATTCTGATTCATTTTTAAAGTAACACAGAGCAAGTATTTGAACTTAACGATAAATTGGCAATGTGCAATGAATGAGCTATGGAATGCTGATTTGCTTTGAGCCTGCCAGAAGAATTACAGGAAAATGTCCTATTCTGATGAACCCAGCAAAAAGAAAAGCATGTGTACACTTCCTAAAGTTTCTTGCTGGTACAATTCCTCTGCCTTAAAAACCTAAACTCATTAACCAGTTGACTACAAAGCAGTGCCTTCCACAGTTAATCCTGCTGCGCCTGGCACATCAAATGAGCTCTGTTCAGAGAAGCATGATTTTTACGAAGTCCACAGCCTCAAAAAATAGTATATGGGAGTTGGGAGTATCCTATGGATTGAAAATCGATCAGAAAGGAAATGGAAATCAAGTTTAGAAAATAAAAGACACTCCATTTCCTAGTTAGAATATACAAAACTCCTGACAGTTTGCTGTCACATCTTTCAGAGAATTCACAGAATGACCACTGTACAATGTGCACTATCCTAAGTAACAAGAGGGTTAAATTTAACATCCTAAATTGAAAAATATTGCAAGATCTTTGGAAATATAGAATCAAGTACAAAATAAAAATAAAAAACACTTCCAGGCCTGTGGTCCATGCAGATAGTAGCTGTGTAAAGAGACATAAGAATGGAAGCAGGGGCACCTGAGTGGCTCTGTCAGTTGAGTGTCCGACTTCGGCTCAGGTCATGATCTCACAGTCCATGGGTTCAAGCCCCGCATCAGGCTCTGTGCTGACAACTCAGAGCCTGGAGCCTGCTTCAGATTTTGTGTCACCTGCTCTCTCTGCTACTCCCTACTCAGGCTCTTTCTTTCTTTCTCAAAAATAAATAAACAACTACAACAAAAAGTACTAGAGACAGAATAATTCGAGAAATCTGATATTGAAGTCTATTTTGAAGTAAGAACATAAAAACAATTGGTATACAAGAGTATTAAACTCAACATAGTTCGCACTTATCAGGTACTCAGTCTGCACCAGGCATTCAGCTAGGTATTAGGGATGCCAACATGAACTGTCCTTTATTCCTCTAACAACAGATATAAAGGAAAGAGAAGAAATTTGCCCTATGTAGGATAGCACAAGCATTTTTGCTTGGAGGATGAATCAGCATTGGATGATAAGAAGCAATAAGGCAGCTAAGATAGGAAGCTACAACCATGTGAATAGACAGGGAGAAAAAAATAGATTGGCCCGGAAATACATTTGAAAGTAGTGTCATTAGAATGTCATGAGAATGCCACCAAATTGGCAGTGGCATGCTAGATTTTGCAGTCAAGGTCCCGTCAATATTCAATGATCACTTCATTGACCATATGGCAATTCAAGTCAAGCTTACAGGAAGCCAGGGTAAGCACATGTTCTCGGTGACACATTGTTTTCCCGCTCTGGGTAATGCATTTCATGAAACAGGGCTGCCAAGCTCTCATTCTATTGAACAGAAACCAATGTCAAGAGGCCAAAAATTCAAAGCAAAATACTTCTTCTCCATGTTACTACTACAAAGCACTGGACTTACTGAGGTATAATCAAGTTAAGTGACTTAGTCCTGGGGAAGCAGATAATAAATGCCCACTTCACACCCCATGTGAAGGATGCTTTTCACAAATGGCTGAGCACTGCAGGAATTCTCATACAATGAAGTTAATCCTATCCCTTTGGCAGGAGGGATTTTCTTGAAGTCTGTACCTCGCTCCTTCTCCAGCAATGCTGGATTACAAAACCAAGACTTAGTCCATTTGCAAATCAGATGCTGCTGTCCTCAATGACAAAATTGTGGTCAGGCTCCCAAGACAAGTTCCTAGCACTGAAGAAGAAACTCTGGAAGACACAAGGCAAGTGACTGAGGGAACCAGTGGTGGCTCTTGTGTCTGGGATCTGCTGATGTGTTGAGGGAGCAACATTTAGATCCCTTGAAATATTTTAATACAGCTATGTACTTAAATAAAAATAAGGCAAGCATTATCTTCCCAAAGCACCATTACATAAAGCAGCAGGTTAATTTATTTGGTGAATAAACTCTAAATGGCATTTCATGCTAAGCAGATCAAGAATATGAGCACAGGGGCACCTGGGTGGCTCAGTTGGTTAAGCATTTGAATATGGCTCAGGTCAAGATCTCATAGTTCCTGAGTTCGAGCCCTGTGTATGGCTCTGTGCTGACAGCTCAGAGCCTGAAGCCTGCTTCGGATTCTGTCTCCCTTTTTCTCTGCTCCTCCCCTGTTTGTTCTCTGTCTCTGTCTCTCTCTTGAAAATAAACAAACAAACAAAAAAAGAAGATGATAGCACAGTTCTCAAACAACATTATTTGTTCTATTTAGCTCATTAACAAATGGACAAGCGGGGTGATTATGGAGCTATTTTAAAAAGGATTTGAAAAGTGAAGATTTATGTCATCAGTTTTAAAGGGACACCTAAATAAGACTGTTAAATTAGTTAGAAAACTGATTAACTTCTTACAGTCACGAAATCACAGTATCTTTCAATTTTTGCAAATAAAATTCTAACTTTGGAGGATGTATTGGTTGAGGATTGTTGGCCACATGAACTGTCACATAAATTTTACATGGGGCTCATGTAGACTTTCTAGAACATGTGTGAACTTGACAGAACGCACAACTTGTGATCATCATTGTCTTTCCCCATGTGTGAGATACATTTTTGTTTCACAAGGAGATTCTCCTTCCCTGTATTCATTCCCTTCTCTCCATCATTTATGTTCTTGATTATGCAGACACAGTCCTTTTAGTCTCAGATAAATTTACACACTAACTTCAAAAATTACCACCATCTTCAAAGAAATCTTGTTAGCCCCTACAGTTTTCTCATGTGTGAGTTCATGGTTAACATGTTACCCGGATCACACAGTCATTCACAAGCAGGAATGGGACTGGATCCCAGGCTTCCTGACTTCCCTCTGGGACTCTTTCCAACATGCCATACTGTTCATCTGTATAAAAATGATAAAACTCAGGCATTCTATATGTTTTATGCATTTCATGTAGGCTTAAAGAAGAAGGAAATTTTATGATGGGGTTTTTACTCTGCGGTTCTCATTGGGCTTTATTTCCATACTTCTTAGATTACATCATTAATGGAGTTTTAAAAGCTGAAATGGAGGAGTTGAGCAGGTAAAGCGATGATTCTAATTGCTACCATGTATAGCTAGAAAGTAAGCCATAGACAGCAGTGCCCTGGGATGCCTCAAGATCCCTATTCTGGGTCACAGACACACAATATTCAAAGCACAGTACAGCTAAAAACAGACGATAACACTGACAATTATAAAACTCTTAGTACAATCTAAGACATGTAATTCTAGCGAGGAAGATTGAGAACCAATGGCTAAGTCAATGGGTCATCTGTTAGCGTCGAAGCTCTAAACCATTGCCTTGAGGAAGAAAAACAAACATGCTCGTTTTCCAATTTTAAATCTTAAAGCAAAAATGTTGTGGGCCCTGAATTTTAATATCTATTTTTCAGTTAATAAATATTAAATGGATTATTTTCCCTAGGTTTTAGTGTGTAGATAGAACTTCAATGCCTTATATTAAATAAGTTCTAAACTAAATGTGTGAGTTTTCTCCCACAGAATAAAAGCTCATGTATACTGAACAAGTAATAGCAAGGAATTCAGGCAATAAATACTAAAGCATCTTCCAAACTTAATTACAAAAATTGACATCATAGACTCTGTAGACTCACTTCATGTTTTGTATTGTTTTGTTTTGTTTTGTAGGGGAGTAGACTTTTGTAATACTTAATGTCAAATTATCATTACTGAATGAGCCATATTATGCATGTAAATGGCTACTAAAACCTGTTTTCTTTCATTTAATGTAATTGAAGGAAAATGAGCTACTCCAGAATTCTGAAATTGGGGAAAATAGTTAGGAAGAGAGAAGAAAACACTGTAAATGAGAGTCTAAGTCTTACATTCCTCATCTAAATTGTTACTAATCATTTATGCATAAAAAAGATTTCCTTTCTCCATTTCCTTTTTACAGCCAATAAAAATATGTGAAATGAATGGATGTATTTAACTTTACTATAGATGATATAATGCAGCGTTCCATCTAATTACATGGTTTTAGAATATTTGCACCATTTTTAAAATTTATTTATTTATTTCTTTGTTTGTTTGTTTGAAGGAGAGACAGAGAATCCCAAGCAGGCTCTGCACTGTCAGCACTGATCTGGATGTAGGGCTCGAACTCAGGGACCCTGAGATCATGATCTGAACCGAAAACCAAGAGTTGGACGCTTAACTGGGTGAGCCACCCACGCCCCTCTGTATCATTTTAAATAGCCAACTTGACTATTAAATACCATAAACAAAGTTCTATTATACAACGAATAGCCCATTATTAAAGTTATGCATAGATTTCATCATCATCACGAGAAAATAAAAAAATATTTTTTAAGTTTTTTTAACATTTATTTATTTTTGAAGAGACAGAGACAGACAGTGTGAGCTGATGAGGGGCAGAGAGAGAGGGAGATACCGAATCCAAAGCAGGCTCCAGGCTCTGAGCTGTCAGCACAGAGCCTAATGTGGGACTTGAAATCAGGAATGGTGAGATCATGACCTGAGCCACCCAGGCACCCCCTAAAAGAGTTTTTAAATAGCTCCCTATAATTTCAGCAGCTTTGCAGCTTTTAGAATGTCTGCTATAAACACAAGCATCCATAAAGATTACTGTGCATGGGTAGACTAGTCAGGTACTGCTTACAGTGATGGAACACAGTTATGCGTTTGTTCCTGGTTTGATGGTACCAGTGAGAAACAGAATATCCAGTAGCTGTCAGTTATAACAACTGCTCACATCCTAGTGTTTTCTTTAAAACAACACTCCTTATACCACCTTCAGCGCACAGCATGTGCACCTTAATTTTAGAAACAGAAACACAAAGCTGTTCCACACAAATAGGACAGGGACTGTACTTTGTCTCTTGTAACATTAATCAAAATAGTGCCTCTTTTCATTTCCTATCACTCGTCTAACAAAATCCCAAAGATACAATCCTCCTTGGACTATATTTCCCTTTATTCACATCCTGAAATCCCTTGATAATGCCATCATTCGCTGATTAGTTCTACTGGTATTTACTGAGCACACACTCTATGTCAACACCGTGAATGGGAAAGAGAAAGGCACAGCCGTCAGAGTTGACGTTCTAGTTGGAGAGAGAAAGAGAGAGAGAGAGAGAGAGTAAATAAAGAAATGTTAACTCAAGGCAGGGATGAATTCTAAGAAGAAAAATAAGGCAGGTAGGTTGATAAGAAGTGACCGACCAGGATGGAGGAAGTGTTACTTTTTACAGTGTCTTCATGGAAGACCACTCTTAGGAAATAATATTGAAACAGAGATCCAAATGAAGTAAACGGATGCACTAAATGACTATTCCTGGGGGAGAGAGTTCAGACAGTGAACAGCCAATGTGAGCACCGGAAGCAGGGTAGAGGGGGAAGGACGGTGCATGTGGTACAAGACGTCTTGACATTTAGGAAGGGATAATTTCCATGCAGGACTTTAAGAGAAGCAGAGTTTGGAGTGTGTACCAGCTGTGCTGGCAGGCCATTAGAGGGTTCTGAAAGGCAAGTGATATGGTCTGATTTACCTTTTTAATTTTTTTAATGTTTATTTTTGAGAGAGAGAGAGGGAGAGAGAGAAAGCGAGCAGAGGAGGGGCAGAGAAAGAGGGAGACACAGAGTCCGAAGCAGGCTCCAGGCTCTGAGTGTTAGCACGGAGCCTGTGCCTGACGCAGGGCTCCAACTCAGGATCCATGAGATCATGACCTGAACCAAAGTCAGCCGCTTAGCCAACTGAACCACCCAGACACCCCTGAGTTACATTTTTAAAAGATCACTCTGTTGTGTGTACACTGAGTGCATAAGGGAAACACAGCAGGGCGAATACAAATTAGAATGTTAGTAGATGAGAAAATTAGTACATCCGTCTAGCATTTTGGCAAATGGAGGAAATGAGATACAGCTGAATACCAGATACATTTTTAAGGTAAAGCTCAGAGGATAGGTTGATGAGTTTAATACCAGGTGATAAGCAGGAAGATTGAGACAAAAATAACACGTATGTTTTTGGCTGAGTAACTGGGTTTCTACTAGTGCCATTTCATGAGACAAAGATGGCAATGAGAATCAGGTTGAAGGGGACACAGAATTCTGATTTTGCTATATCAGGTATGGGATACTTAGTAGACACACAAGTAAAGATTTTGAGTCAATTATATTCTGGGCTGTTCCATAGAACTTTGTGTGATAACAGAAATGACTAACAGAGTAGCCACTAAACTCATGGGGTTATTAAGCACTTAAAATGTGACTCACATGTGTCTGGGGGAACTAAACTTTTAATTCTAATTTTAAATCTAATTAAGCACATGTGGTTAGTGGCTGCCATATTGGACACTTCAAATTTAGAGGGATGGAAGGGGAGGAAGACTCAGGAAGGCAGGAAATACATCCAAATTACGTGACACATGTAAAGACATTTTTCCAAAAAGAAGTAGAGAAAGTGGAGGAAACAAGGTATATGTGAGGCCATCTGTAAAAACAAAATTATTGGTAGAAATTACAGCATCTTTTGGACTAACGGAAATGATACACTAAGAAAGAAAGAAAAATTTGGAGTATGCCTATGATAGGGAAATACACTTGGTCTCTTCTTTTTCCTATTGATTCTAATTTCCTCAGTGGTCTCTTTAGTTTAGAAGGGTGGAGTTTTGGATCCTGTTGTACCTTTTGTACTCCATCTCAGCGTCCACTTCCCAGAAAACCCAATACTGCACAGTTCGTACCTGGAGTGGTCCAAAAAGCAATTAGTAGTATGGGATTTGGGGACCAGATCACTACTGCAGGGCTGGTCGGGAGGACCCCATCTTACTGAGAGCAGCTGGTACTGACCTCTTCCACACACCCTTCTCTTCTCAAACTTCTCAATATAATCAATGTTTTTTGTGATGTAGTTCCTTTGTCTTCTAATTATGTGACCTCAGCATAATCTTAGAGATGGCCGCTCTCTCCTTCTTGAAATATTCTTAATTTTTTGGCCGTTCTTATCACTTTCTTTTTCTCCTCTTTCTAAATCTACTTTGTTCTCTTTTCCACCCGACCGCTAAGTGATGCCACTCTTTGAGGATAGCTTTCAGGCCCCCTTTTTATTTAGTCTCATAACTTCTGTGACTGGGTCACGCTCTTTTTCACTGAGCAGCAAGATTGGTGCTCTTAATAATCTGAAGAAGACCACAAAATTTTCCTAATTAAAGTTCCCTGGTAAACTGAAATGCTTTTCCAGCTTGAACTGACACCTGGGCTATGTCACTGGCTCCTCATGGGGTGCCACTGTCCCTCACCCACTCAGGGTTCCTGTTTGTTCCTTGAATTGGTCTCATTTTTGTCCAGTGTGGGACCTTTGCACATGGGATCAACATTGCCCATAGTGTCCCTTCTCCCAAATTATATGTCAACTCATCCTTTAGTTATTGATTTATTTGTTCCTGTCAAATTTAAAAAAAAAATTTAATGTTTATTTATTTTTGAAAGAGAGAGAGAGAGAGGAAGGGGCAGAGAGAGAGGGAGACACAGAATCCTAAGCAGACTCCAAGCTGTCAGCACAGAGCCCGACGTGGGGCTCAGACTCACAAACCACGAGATTATGGCCCTGAGCCAAAGTCAGATGTTTAACCTATTGAGTCACCCAGGAGCCCCTAGATGTCCCTTTAAATGTAACCATTCTATGTAAAGAAGTTGCTTCCATTGTTCTTTATTTTATCATTTTATTTCCTCTGTAACTTTTATTATAATTTGTAATTATTTATTATTTCTGTCTGCTAACAAAACAAAAACGTAAATCCCATGAAGGCTAGAATGTGTTTTCTATTATATTTTTTCTCTACCAAAAATATGGCTTTAATAAATATTGGTAAAATGCATGAATAAATAAATTGATAATCACTTTATAGCCCTGGATGTTTAAATTGAGGATATGAATACCTAAATTAAAAATATATATATTAGAGTAAATGTATGCAAACATCTATCACAGTGTCTAGAGCACAGTGTTTTCAGAATACAGTAGATACATTTTTGAAATTATAATTTTCATCAGTTTTATGGATAAACTGTTTATAACAAATACAATAACAAGTTAAGAAATAAAAATATATCAAATAATTGAATAGAAGGAACCCCACGATGTGTCCTTTATTAGATAAATTCAGGCCAGAGCCCAGGGAAGGACATTTATTATCCACAAAACTTCCATGATGGAAATTCCAAGTCAAGCCAAGCTGAACTCTTCTCCAAATTTTTAGAAACCCTGGTTTGCAAAACTGAAGACAATAGTTCTTCAGGAACTCCCTCCTTCTTTCTGCTTTCCTCGCTGAGGCCTGCAAAATTCTCACGGACTCAGCGGTTTTTATTTCTGGAAGTCAGAGCTGTATGTCAGTCCTGTCCTGGTCAGACAGCTAGGACTGAACGTGTTGGCAACCACAGCAGGTAATCTGAGGCACCCTTGGAAGCAACTCTAAATTGAGACCAAGACATATTTGCATTGAAAGAGAAAGCTTAAAGAAATTGGCTGTGGTTTGTGTTATTTACCCTCCTTTTTGTTCTCTCAGAAAAAAGCATACCTAATAGTCAATAATGACTCTTGTAGACCTATAGTGGATCTATCTAGTAACATAGGTATTTCCACATAGAGATACAGATAGATATAACTCTCTGCCACCCAAATATTCTCTCAGCCATGGGTACTATTAGACATTTTCTAGCATTTGAATCAACTCACTTGAAGATGCCATTGAGCTCTGATCAACTTATTCAAAACTAATGCTAGATGCTCAACTAACCATAGAGTAACTGAGCAATTTAATACTTGTTTTCTACAATAGGAAACTGATCTCCTGCTTGAATGTAATATTAGATAAGTTGCTTCTCTTGACCAGTAAATATTTCAGGGGCAACTTTGTAGCAAGGAAATGCATTTCACCTACCAGCGTTGTAATGCGGATTTGTTCCCCAGGCAATCTTCTCTGTCACTGAGGAAGCACCCCGTGCAGCCTGATTAGTGCTGAGCTGAACCAATTCCAACTGAATTTATTTCCTTTGTACCACTTAACAATACTTTCAAATTATCTCTTTCCTCCATACTCCTTTCCCCATAGGATTCTGTAGAACAAAATGAAGGCAGAATGGGCAAGTATGAAAATGCCCAGCTGCTGGAAAGTATTTTCTCGAATAAACCGTCTCTGTAGCAATGCTTGCTAAGAAATGCTGTTGATGAGAACAGTTCGGCAACCTTGGTATCTATTAACTTATTTTCCAGCAAATACCCTTATTACTCAGCCTAATGGAAAGTTTTCATTTTTAATTTTAATGATACATTAAAGACTATTTATTTCCTTGATGGTAGAAGGAATAAGTTTGTTCTATATTCACCATCTGGTTCTTTTCATCTTAATAAAGTGAACTCCAGCATACTGAGACATAATAGCTAATAAAATCACAGATAAGATATTCAAGGTACAANAAAGAACTCAGTTTAACTCAAATATATTTTGGTCAGTATTATTCCACTTTTAGTATATTCAAAGTAGAGTCTTCAAACTCTTAGCTTCCTGATTTTGAATTTGAGCTGAAATTACATTAACTTTTTATTTTTGGCTAAAGAGATAAAAATGCTAACACATAAAGAACTGTAAACAACTAGTAAATATTTTTTGTGTGGCAGAGTCAGTGAAAATGAAAAGTGGGATGATTTAAAGCCAGTTGAGAGGCTTTTTTTTTCAATGAGACAAGAAAACTAAGAAGTAAAAAAGAGATGATTGATTACCACCATTCCCCATGAGTTGTTGTGTGAAGGATGTAAATTCATCTCTTGAGAGGATCCTGGGGTTACCTTAGATTTTGTGTGTTCTCAGAGCAACCAAATTTTATTTTAGGAAGTGTTGATTTTGTTCTTCAGACCTTCTAATAATAAGTCTCAAACTTTTTATTATTTCTTTAACTTGGCTCATGCTTTATTACTGTAAGTTGTGTCTTGTACTTTCATCTTTCTCATTCATTGATTCTAGGTTTTATCTAATTTTCTTGAGACAATCACACGTTTGCTCTCTTAATTTTCTTTTGATGCCTGGAATAGATCTTGGCTCAGAGAAGGAGATCTATGTAGATAAATTTAAGAAAATTTAGTACATTTTCTTTTCAAACTCAAATGTCAGGAGACAGTCATAACAGGCATCAGCACATCTTAACATTGTCTGTATTATTCAGGTACTTTCTTAGGTCCTTTTCCATGCCTACTTTATAAAAAGGAATGGGCTTTCTTTCACTTTCTTATACAATATCTACATATTTTAGGAAAACAGAATATCGTAAACTAAGCTTACTACCTGTGTAAATCATTAAAAAATATATATCCATTTAGTTTAAAATTAACATATCAAACTATGAAATTAATGAGTATTGGCTTCAACTTGTTCTGTAATAATGAAAATTTCTCTAAAGTACTTGAAAATCACGTGTTCTATTATGAAATATACTCTCTTTATCTGTGATTTATATACATTGTTGGATTTCCCCTCTTTAGATAGTACATAAGTAGCTCTATTAGCCCTTCTTTAGTGGTTATGTGTTCTAATAAATTCCAAATTTGTGGGATTTATAATTTTAATATGTTTGCTTAGCTCACATATCTGAGCTTGGGTGAGAATAGAAAGTAGCTTCTTAACTGATATATCAGCATAGAAAATTGTGAATTTCAATGGACTGAGATTAACATACATGCATCAGTGATTTTCCTTCTCTTGGTTACTATTGTGGATAAATCAAAGCTCAAAATTTGGAAAGGGGCTGGTTCCTTTCTGCAAATTAAGCTTCTTAAGAAAATACACACTTGTCTACAGACCATGCCATCCATTTGAGGAAACATAAAAAACAGAGCTTAGAATTACATTTTTTAATGCGACCTACTACAGATTCTTAATCCTTAGTAACTGTAAAAAATAGTTGATATGCTCGGTAGTTGCTATTTGAACATATTTTCTGTTTGTACAAAATTTAAGTGTAACTATCTCTTTAACAATTATTTTATCCCTTATGATTTTGTTACATCTTTTAACTTAGTTTTATCTTGAGACAGAATCTTTATTTTCTTTAACTTTCTAGAAAAAAATATGTCATACTTTAAAATATTCTCAACCATTTTCAAATTGCATCTTCTTGTTAAGAGTAAGAAAAAGATGAGTGACAAACTTCTAACTGTGGAAGTAACTTCATCCAATGCTTTCCTTTTACACAGGCATAAAAGGTACATGCCTCAGAGGCATGTAGCTAATTTTTGCTTGAGTTGCCACTATCAAAATCAAGGTCAGGGAAGTTCTGAACTGCTTAACCTTACTTTTTTCTACTATTTGTATGTGTGTTTCCCAAAATCTTGAGTCAAAAGTCACCTCATCTTATTTGCTATTCAATAAACATATATTGAATGTCTACATTGCATACGTAGGATTCCCCAGCTTTATATAATGTTAACATCTTAAGAATTCAGCATAAGTTTTGAAATGTTACCATCTCTCAGCATTTGCAAATCAATCTTACCAGATAAAGATATAAATAGATGCAAAAAGAGATAGAGGTGAATGGTAAATTAAGCTAAAGAAAGTAAACACCAAGCCCACTGTAGTAAATATTCTGGATTATTTTACTATTTGTTCAAATAATGGTGCTTGAAAACTGCCTGCAATTCTGCCTAAAAGCAACAGACTATATTATCCCTCCTCCCACATATCAGTGCTCCTGTCTGATATCAGGAAGAAAAAGGAAGCAGAGTTTGGAGGACCAGGGTATTCCTTCAAAGTAGCAATGGGATGGCAGAGACCTGACGTTAACTTTCAGATAAATCATTATTTGCCCCCATCAGGTTCATAGTTTTCCAACAAGGGTTTTGCTTCAATGTCTGTGAACATGATCCAGATCATTGGATCACTCAGTTCTGCTTTTTAAGATACAGCTCTCCAATTTTAAATATACATCACCTAGCAAACGTGAGTTGAAGAGAAGAGACATAGGGAAAGAGATCTATTCATTTAATAAGAGGATTCTTCACTAGAGGCTTACACTTTTTACAAGCAGATTTCCTTGAGCATCGCCAAGTTTTCTACAAATAATATATATTATTTAATTTTAGAAATTCACTTCTTAAGAATTTCAAAGTACACCACGACTACACTTGACCTTTAATGTATTGTCATGTACTTAGTTTTCCCACCGATTGTATTTTGCATGGCTTGGAGCTGCACTGTCTATGGTTGGAGCATCAGCACTGGCATGGTTATCAGCAATCTGGAGGATATTGTCTAAGGAAGTATTTTTTGCTTTTTTTGAAATGCTTTTAACCAAATTATGAAATAGATGGAAAACTTGGTGGAGCCTAACCCTGATAATCTGTGGAGAGTTTTTGTGATATCATTTAAATTTAAAAGAATTTTCATTTTCATGCATTGCAAAACTAGTTCTAAACTGAATTGAGAGGCTTTGAAGAGAAGGTACTAAAAATACATGGCTATCTTGTTCCTAAGAAACAACTGCATAAAAGGTCATCCATGCATTCTAACAGCCAAATATCCTTTCTCAAATGCTTAGCTTCTGAAAATCTTCTCAAATGAATAAATATTCGCTTTGTAAGAGCTGTTATAAAGACAGTAATAGACACCGGGTGATGGTGAGATCTGGTTGAGCATTCCTGTATTTTGCTTGTCATTGAATGACTCATATTTACACTGACAACTTGTGCTAACAGTGACTTGGAATAAAAGAACCTCTTGGAATGCGTTTCTTTTTACTTGAAGTTTATAAGCAATTAAAATTGGGCTAGAAGTTGCATTGCATATTAAAATACAGATAAGTTGTATAATCATGTATTTTAATGCATTATATATTTCTTAGCAGTAATGAATTCCTTGCATGAATAAAGATGGATAGCAAGACTAACAAAGATAGATAGGAAATATACAATGTATATGTGTCATTTGGTTGCAGAACGATTATGGCTTTCTGCATATTTTTAGTTTATTTTCTGTTAACCTAAAAATGAATGAAATGTATACTATTGGATTTAAAACATTTTTCACTCCACTCTATCTTTAAGTATGTAAAACATTTTTAAAAAATCTAATTAGCTGGGATATGCTGTTTTTGATACCAGTAGAATATTATAGCAAATCTACAACACACTTTGACTTCTCTAGCTGCAATGTTGTCTTCAGGCTCTAAGAACTTCTTAAAATGCAAACATCAGCTGTTTTATTTGACCCAATTTAAATATAAATTTTTCTGTGAATATTTGCTTTCCTTCAGTTTCATTTTATTTTGCCAAGATTACTAACAATCAGGGTGAATCCTTACAAAATGTAAACTTTTATTCACACTTTAAAATAAAAATGATGAATTTTACATGTATGTAGTCTGGCATTTGATGCAGCATGAAACACACTAGATCCATTCATTCAACAAACATGTACAGAGAATCCACTACATGCCAGGCACAGACTTAACAGCAGAGAAAAACTACTGTCATACATTACTGACAATCTACTCATATGTGTGCTGATATAGTTATTGCGTGTCACCCCACTAGAATGCAAACAGGTAATAGGTCCTTGATAAACGTTTGCAGAATGAAGAAATGGAAGCTATTAATCAGTACATAGCTTTAGAGGTGAAGGCCTACATTCACATTCATCTTAGAAACAAAGATTCAGCCGAAAATACAGCATACATCCAGTCTTCTCCAATGGTTTCTGTTTCTTTCTCATAGTTCCGCCATACTCTCTACTGCTACTATTTTCTCTTTGAAACATGCTGTTTTCCAAGTCCAAACATTTTTGACCTTTTGTTTTTATTTTTTTAATGTTTTTATTTATTTCTGAGTGGGAAAGACAGCATGAGCAGGGGAGGGTCAGAGAGAAAGGGAGACACAGAATCTGAAACAGGCTCCAGGCTCTGAGCTGGCTGTCAGTACAGAGCCCGACGTGGGGCTGGAACCCACGAACCGTGAGATCATCCCCTGAGCCGAAGTCAGAAGCTCAACTGACTGAGCCACCCAGGCGTACCCATTTTTTACCTTTTAAAAGGAAGATTTTTCAAAACTTGTTTGGGTTACAGTGGGGAGAATGTTGAACCAAGCAATTTTTGAAGATAATACTTTGAGACAAAGCAATTAATAGCAAGTCAATACTACACACACAGACACATACAGACACACACACACACACACACACACACACACAGATTTTAACAGTATTATTGACCATGTCATGACTGTAAATGTGGTTGAAATGCAGAGATTATGTTTGGGCATAATCATTTTTATCCAAATGTCAAAGTATCTCTATTGATCACAAGATTTTATGGATTAACCCCAATAAAAATGGCCAAATATTATATTATTTTTATTGCAAATATACCAAGAGGTCAGATCACCGTTTTTTAAACTTTATTTATTTTTGAGAGAAAGAGAGTGTGAGTGGGGGAGAGGCAGAGAGAGCAGGGGAGCGAGAATGTCAAGCAGGCTCTGCGCTGTCAGCACAGAGTCCTACAACAAAGGGCTTGGAACTCAGGAACCGTGAGATCGTGACCTGAGCTGAAATCAACAATCAGACACTTAACCCACTGAGCCACCCATGTGCCCCTAGGTCACCATTCTGATCCAAGAACACAAAGGAAAAGAGGGACAAGCCTACACACCACACCATAATTGGTTTGCAGATTGCAGCCTCACTCAGCACCTCTGCTCATCATCTCAGTAATCTCATCAATTTATAAATTCAGAAAGTAGAATTATTTTTTATTAAATAGAATTTAAAAGGGACGGGATTCTTTTATTTATATATATATTTTAAAAATATTTTTTAATATTTATTTATTTTTGAAAGACAGAGAGACAGAGCGTGAGCAGGGGAGGGGCAAAGAGAGAGGGAGACACAGAATCTGAAACAGGCTCCAGACTCCAAACTATCAGCACAGAGCTTGACGCGGGGCTCAAACGCACAAACCGCTAGATGGTGACCTGAGCTGAAGTTGGCTGCTTAACCAACTGAGCCACCCAGGCGCCTCTAAAAGGAACAGAGTTCTAATTCAACAAGTGACATTTATTTTAGCCCCATATATTTATGGTCCCTGTGCAAAGATTTCAATAGCTATATATACTTAAATAAATGTAACCCTCAGTAACAGTTTAGATATCTAAAGAATTTATTTCCTCAGTAATCAGTAATCCCTGGTATAAGCTATGTTTTATGGATATGAATAACTTGATTTAACTATTAAGCTTATGCATGTGGCTTTATACTTATTACCGTGTTAAAACTCAAAAGCACCCTTTTGTATTCTTGAGGGAGAAATGCCTTTGGTAGCCCACTCCAATCTTTTTCTCATACACACACAACACACACACACACACACCACACACAAAATCAGCCCTAGATGACACAGCACAAGAAAGTAAAATTAATAATGGAACCAGTTTATTCCACATAGCAAGTCCACATTTCACAGTCTGATCATTTGTATTGGTGCCCTTTCCAGTGGAGACAGAGAAGTGGAATGACCTTCTTATGAAGGACGTGTTTCTTAGATTATTTGGCAACGTAATGGCAGACTACTAGAATTCCCAACACACTTCTCCTGTGAAAAATTGATTTCACAATAAAAAAAAAGTTATACGCAGCTCTAAAATAACACATAACTCCAGATAGCTGAACTTTAGTTAATTGCCAATTAAAAATCATTTAATTTCGGGTGGGAAAACTTTGTCATATATAATGAAATTTCCAACCTTCTAAGGCCACTTATCTTGTTTGTCCAGCAGTCTTTTTACTTCACACTCTACAAAGCTATTGGTGCTGTTCCAGAGAAACTCAGTCCCCTAAACGTATGGTTGATTAACCACGACGTTAAGTTTTAGGGGCCATTGACGGATGCATGGTGTAGTATCTGCGGTAAACGCAGGTAAACTCTGGTACTGTTGCGTGATTTCTTTTCACCAGGAAAAGTTGTAAAACAACTTTTGTGCTAAGCTGTGCTAAGTTAACATTATATTTCTCTGGGAGCCTGCAGTAATAACCAGAAGACTGACTCGTGGCAAGGTGAACACTCCCTTTCTCCTGGAGTTTTATGAATGAACATGACTTTCTAGCTCACTCAGGACCATCCACCTTAGCAACTCTCTTGTGGACAGCAAATCGGGACTGTGGCTCCCCACCCAGGTCATACCTCCTAGGTACTTGGGAACTTTTCCAACATGCTGATGGATCTGTTCCACAACAGATTGGCCAGTCAGAAAATTTAGATCCACCCCCTTTTTAAAAATTTTTTATTTTATTTTTTATTTGTTGTTAATTTTTTTAACATTTATTTATTATTGAGAAAGAGAGAGAGACAGAGCATGAACGTGGGAGGGGTAGAGAGGAGGGAGACACAGAATCTGAAGCAGGCTCCAGGCTCTGAGCTGTCAACACAGAGCTCAATGAGGAGCTCCAACCCACGAACCTATGAACCCCTGAACCCATGAACCCACAAACTGTGAGCTCATGACCTGAGCAGAAGTCGGATGCTCCTCCAACTGAGCCACCCAGGTGCACCCCCTTTTTTTTGAGAAGAATTCAGTGAAATGTTTTCCCCTATGTTTAGTGTAAATTTTTCTTCAACCTTGTTTTTATGCAAATAGTTTTAAAATAATTTCCCGTTTTCTCTTTGAAATAAATAAACTCCACCCCATAACTCTTGGCTCATATATCGTATTGATACATGGATTCTCAATTCTGGAAACTGTCAGTGGTACACCCACCTGTAACAAATGAATCCTAATTATGAAAGAAGTTCCTTTTCATTTCATTAATTCAGACTGTGAAGAAGAAAGAAACATCTATTTATTACTGCAAAAATGAATAATTCATGTGATTTTGTAGCATATTTTTACATTTATTATTGTGAGTCATGGTTGATACAACCCCTTAGGAATAGCTGACAGTCGAAGTATTAATGTCACTAGACTTTACATGGATTTCATGTTTTATTAGTTTGGATACATATTTTACAACTTACAGTTTATACTTTCACTAATATAGTGGGAAAGTAAGTTATGGCCCATTTTAACCAATAAAACATCCAGTTGCTTATACCTCAGAGACAAAAGTGCACAGAAACGGTGACAGTGAAGGAATTGGGCACACCACCCACAACTCATATGTTATAGTGGTAGTATTCATAAATTTAGTGACTTTATAATATTTTTCTCATTTCAGGCCATTAAGTGGATTCAAGGGATTTAGAGACAGTCCAGTTCAGGCAAACTCTCTGGATTATGCAAGCCAGACTAATAATTTTAATGAATCATTTAAACACCTTATTGTAATTTATCAATCCTGGTTACAGTAGAGTCCTACTTTCTATCAACATCTTGAGAATATGTAAATGTCCTAACTAGACCTGAGAGATGGAGACAAGAACACTGATGTAAATCCATTAACTTTCTTCGTGCACTTTAGCAATGTACCCATGATAACAGCCAGAGCCATCCCTTCATCATACAAAATGACTTACTTAAAATTAAGTTAATTTTCTTCTGCTAAACAGCTTCTAGTAGACATAAGAAACAAAGACATGACGACAAAATCTGAACAGCAACCATATCAGAATTCCTCTTACGTTGTGAAGATCTCAACTTGCCATGATATGAACATTATGAAGCCAGGACTCAGGAAGCACAGACGCTGACTTTTATTTTACTGTGTCCACCTGCCACGTTCATTTGGTGTAATTTGCAGGTACAGTTTATATCTGATATTCAAGACAAGGACTTGAGACTTATAAATATGATTTTTTAATCTTTGAGGGGTACCTGGGTGGTTCAGTTGGTTAAGCTTACGACTTCAGCTCAGGTCATGATCTCGAAGTCTGTGAGTTCGAACCCTGTGCTGATGGCTCAGAACTTTGAGCCTGCTTCAGATTCTGTGCCTCCCTGGCTCTCTACCCCTCCCCTGCTTGCACTCTGTCTCTCTCTCAAAAATAAATGAACATTAAAAAGACACAATATTTAAATAAGTTAAGTTGATTCAGACTATTACATTTAGAAAAATTTGAAGCAGAATTTTAAAATATTGAAAGAAAAAAGAAAAAAAGAATATTTCCACACCTTAGCTGCAAACCTGAACATATATACAAATTCTAGCTATCGTTAATGTGCAAACTGGGGAACCATTCTTGTAATAATAGTATATAACATAATTTTTGTCCTAAGCAAATGACCTCTGAGTTAATGCCCCTGAGCAAATATAAACAGATGTATACAGATTCTGCAAATGATAGGTGTTCTACAGAGAAAATAATTCCTCCTAGTAGAAGATAAGGTTATACTTTATCATTAGCTGAAGTCTGTCCCCAAAATTTAATATAAAATTTCAGTGGTTTTAGCCACAGGAAACAGAGATTTCTTTTCCTGTTTTAAGAATGTCTTCCTTAGGGGTATCTGGCTGGCTCAGTGGAGCCTGAAACTCGGTCTTGGCATTGTGAGTTCAAGCACGATGTTGGGTATGGAGATTACTTAAACATAAAATCTTTTAAAAAGGAAAAAAAAAGAATGACTTCTTGCAATCCAAACCTAGTTTTGGGTCTTAACAAAGCTCTGGGAGGAAAAGGGGATCTGACCAGCTCTACAAGAACAGGAAGTCAGGAGACCATGTATGTTAGCCTGGGATGTAATGTGTAGTACTAGAACCTTGTGCTAAGGGGGAATATTTCTGGGTTGCCTGGGCAGCCCAGTTGGTTGGGCATCTGACTTCAGCTCAGGTCATGATCTCACAGTTTGTGGGTTCATGGGTTCAGGGGTTCATAGGTTCGTGGGTTGGAGCTCCTCATTGAGCTCTGTGTTGACAGCTCAGAGCCTGGAGCCTGCTTCAGATTCTGTGTCTCCCTCTCTCCCTGCCACCCCCTCCCCCCCCACACACACTTGTGCTCTCTCTCTGTCTCTCATTCTGTCTCCGTCTGTCTCTTTCTCTCAAAAATAAATAAACATTAAAAATGAATAAATAAATAAAGGGGGATTATTTCTGAGCTCAGTGACCATATAGGAAGCCCAATAGAGAAAGAAAGAGAGATTTTGAGGGTCACTGGGGAGCCAGGCCATGCTTAAAACTATAGCCCAGTATAGAGGAGAGAATCAGAGAGAACCTATTCACATGTTTACAATGTTTTGAAAAACTTTGAAATGGTTGCTTGCTGGAATGTGGCCAGGAAATTGTCTTGGTACTCAATCACTGTGTGTCAGTACTTTTCCTCCTCCTTACAAACAAATTTTAAAAAAAGTTTATATATATATATATATACTCTCAAGTTTATGTCTTTATTTTTGAGGCAGAGATAGAGCGAGATGGGAGGGGCAGATAGAGAAAGAGAGAGAGAGAGGATTCCAAGCAGATTCCTTGCTGTCAGCGCAGAGCCCAATGTGGAGCTTGATCTCACAAGCATGAGATCATGACTTGGGTTGGAACCAAGAGTCAGACACATAGCTGACTGAGGTACCCAGGAGCCCCATAAATAAAGTTTATATTTTTATCACAAGGAGTTGTGCTGGCTTCAGACCCTTAATCAGTTTTACTTTTTTATAATTATTGGGCAGATCTACCACTTTTACCACAACTCAAAATATTTATCCTGTACTGATCATCTTCAATGTTTTGTGCTTGGCATGGTGAGATATATATATAAGCATATTATACCTATGACTCCCTCTGAAGGGACTTAAAATACACCTGACAAACTAAGATGCTAGATACAATAAGAAAAAACAAGACATATGATAACCATTATTTTATGTATTTCCAAGAATTTTTGATAACCATTATTTTAAGTTAATGACACAAATAGCATTTTTATAAGCACAGAGGAAGATGCTATCATTTCTCTTTGGGGTTGTCAAAAAGGCTCAATGTAGTGTTTGAAATTTGAATGGATCTTGAAAGTTGAGTCATATGTGATTAGGCAGAGAGAAAGGGTACTGCGTTTCAGGTGGGAAGTCTTGATACAGAGAGGTATGGAAACAGGAAAGAACAAGCTATGTTTATCTTTTTGCAATAAAGCTGGAGCAAATACCCAATTTGTGTAAGGCACTGTGTTGCAGAGGGCAATATACTACCTAAGTTCTAAAACTAGAGTTGAGGATGAAGGGTTCACCCAGGAGTGGAATAAACACAGTCAGTTCTGGTATAAGAGGGCATCTGCATTCCTAATGCACCATGTAAAACTGAGCAATCAAACCATGGGGCTTATAAGAAAAGTGGCATAGGGCACAAAACTCAAAACGCCATCAGTATATCAGTATACAGGGAAAAAGACATCTAATAAAAACAGTAGTATAGTTATAGTGTGTGTGTGTGTGTGTGTAAGAAATACATAAATAACACAACGAATAAACACTTTAACTTGAAAAGGACTTGAAATTCCTGGGGAAGTAGCTGTTGAAAGGGTTTCAGGTTGTGAGTCACTGTGAGGTGGAGGAGAGAACGGTATTTGAAAGAAATAGGAAGTTGGAAGACGTCAGATGGGGGTAATAGGGCTCAAAACACAGGCAGTAAACAGAGGCAGCTGGTAATGGTTCCTGATGTGTTCGTGTGTACATCTGTGTGTTGCTACATGGCTGGGTTCACCTGGGTGTAGTTTTCTGTCTTCATCTAGTGTTTCTCACAGGCACAGTCACAGGTAACATGCATTATGCTCCCACTGTTCCATAATATATCAACTCTACTGGAAAAAAGTCATGTTTTCAGAACCCGTGTTAGAGCCCAAATGATTGTATATGTTGCCATGAGTTGCATTTGGACCTGAGTCCACCCCCCAGGGAAACAGTGCTATATGATGAAAATACAGGTAAGCCGGAGAAATAGTGGTTAGGGTGTTCAGTTAGATGAATAAAGGGATAACAGGTGTAATAGTCTAGACAAAAATTATCTTTTGAAATTCTGTGTTAGTAATTAAACTTTTCCTCTTCCCCTGTGTAGTTCATTTAGTAATATTTAATTATCTTGGCCAAGTCCCCCTACTTAGCAAGGTCGCGCAGGGTTCAGAGTCCAGGGTTCAGTGCCTTCCATTTTAAGTGCTAAGTCAAAGTTATAAGATGCATTCAAAAGGTTTATGCAAAATTGGGCTTAGATCATCTGCAGAGAAGATCAGATAATCCTAATAGAAATTATTTACCTGGGATGTCTTTGAGCAAATTCTCTTTAAGGGCCTGAGAGTCTAGAAGGAGTAAGGTAGGCAATGAAAATATTGAGGTGTTCACTGATATTGACATGACTAACATGGCTTAGCATCAGAAACATTATCTGTGTCTATTCATGGCAATGAAAATGTACTTGTTAGCAATGTCAGAACTCTGCTGAACAAGAAGTGGTATGAATTGATAAACAGAAAAAATGACTTAGAAGAAGGTCAATTCCCTACGTATTTGCCCATAAATGTTATGGGATTTGAGTGAAAATACCAAAGATAGCATTTGGGCAAAGATTGTGTTGACAAAGTGATGAAGTTTGTTTAAGAAAATATGCACACTTAGATGAGCAGGATATATCTGTGGAGAAAAAGAGGAAAAGAGATACGTCTGATTCTTTATATGTAAGACTGGGGACCTGGGGCACCTGGGTGGCTCAGTTGGTTAAATGTCTGATGTTTGATTTACGCTCAGACCACGATCTCAGTTTGTAAGATCGAGCCCCATGTTGGGCTCTGTGCTGACGGTCCAGAGCCTGCCTGAGATTCTCTCTCTCCCTCTCTCTCTCTCTGCCCCACCACCAAATAAATAAATTAATATTTTTTAAAAGACTGGCAAACTTTTTTAAGCTTGATACAACACAGTCCTGGGTAGAATGGGGTTAAACACATATTCTTGAATATAAATATAAATTGGTGGAACATAGTTGAAGGAAATCTGTTAATAGCAGTAAAAGAAACATGGCCTATGCCTGTTATGCTGACATTTCACTGTTATGAATTTATCCTACAAACCTCCTTATAATAGTACACAAGCATGTCCTTTGAGCATCAAAAGATATTCAAATATTTTAAAATTTTTTATTTAAAATAACAAAATTACTGGGGCATCTGGGTGGCTCAGTCAGTTAAGTGACCAACTCTTGATTTAGGGTCAGGTCATGATCTCATGGTTTGTGAATTTAAGCCCCATATCAGCTCTGTGCTGACAGTGCAGAGCTTACCTGGGATTCTCTCTCCCTCTCTCTCTGCCCCTTCCCTGCTTGCACTCTCTCTCAATATAAATTAAAATATTTTAAAAAATTTTAATAACAAAATTGCTAATACTTAAAGACTGCTTACACATTTTATGCTTTTCAAATTCTTTAAGTCAATATCATCTCAGTCCCTAGATGAGTCTATTGCCATAATATTTCTCAAAATTGGTTCCTAACAATTCTATGAATCAGATAGTCAATAGATTGTAATTAATAAATTGCTGCAAATTATAAATCATTGATATTTGTATATCAAGATCATCTGGGAACTCTGGAGCTGTAAGAAAGGATTTTTTGTTGTTTGTTTCTAGTTTTAATTCATTGAAATGGGGTCAGAATGGCTATTCAACCAAATGGTATTCTCATTTCATTCAAACAATATCAAATATTAAATACTTACCACACTTAGTCATTTCAAATAATATTAAATTTGTATTTAAATGTTGTGTCTTAATCTGACCTCTTCACACTCTAAGCATCCATACATGTTGTTGCAACATCAAGATCTTATCCTTTTTTATGGCTGTGTAATTACATATAAGTCACTTCTCCTTTGCCCATTTGTCTACAGGTAGACACTTGGGTTACTTCCATATCTTGGCTACTGTAAATAATGCTGCAATGAACATAGAAGTGTATATATCTCTTCAAATTAGTGTTTTCATTTCCTTTGGGTGGATGCCCAGTAGTGGAATTATTTGATGATATGACATTTTTTTCTGTTTTATGATTTAATTCACATGGGGAATCTAAAATCAAAACAAATATATGAAGAAACGAAAAGCAGTATCAGACCCACAAATACAGAGAACAAACAGGTGGTTGCCAGAGGGAAAGGGCTTGGAGGAATGGGCAAAATGGATGAAGGGGAGTAGGTAATACAGGCTTTCAGTTAGGAAATGAGTAGGTCATGGGAATGAAAGGTACAGCACAGGGATTATAGTTAGAGATGTTGTAATAGCATTGTAAGCTGTCATCTAGCTACATTTGTGGATGTGGAGATACTGAAGCACTGTGTTGTACACCTGACACTAATGTAACATTACGTGTCAACTGTACCTAAATAAAAACTAAATAATATATCTTGCTTGCAGAGAATTGGTATTCTCTTTTTTGTGGGACTTTTCGATTCACAGGGCACTCAACTCATTAATATATATCTTATACAACTCTTAATTTTTGTCATCTGAAGACAACTCAGAGAAAAGCATATTAGCCTAAAATAAATTCAATCATTCTACACAAGTAACACTGAGTTTTTAAATTCATTTAAAATATGAAGCATTGGCTTGAAGTTTCTATGTAAAGAAAAATAAACTGCCAACCAATACTCTGATTAAGTATGATTAAGATCCAGAGTCTAAACTAATGGTCTCATATGCTCAGGGAACCAACCAGAAGCCTAGAGCCCGCTGAATTTAATCCATTTTTATTCCATCTGACAGGGCATTAGTGCAACATTTCTGAGGGATAACTCAGAAATACAGTTTTTTGTTGGGAGCCAATCTGAGCCCACTAGTCGAGAAAACTCCTGGTGAGATTAAAGCAAGTTTGCACAGTCTCTTGCCAATCAGGTGACGACCGATATCCACCCCCACTCAATTATTTCTGCTTGAGCACTGACCCCTAGGGTACCTTGTTGATCAATATCGGGAGTGATTTGTCCCCTTATTCCGGCCCTGGTATGATGATTGCACCTTGTGAAGGAACTTATTGTGGGAACTTCTTCTTTTGATTATGGGAACAGACATCGTGTCTCCAGAAGGTCCTGTTTCCTTCTATACTTTCCCTTGAGCTATAAACAGGCTAATGACCCTTACTCATAAAAGTTTGACTTTTACATGTACAATTCTGTTTATCATTGCGTTAGTCCAAGATGTTCATACAGCTCAACATGTAAATCAACTAACCAAAAATGTCTTTCATGTCCTAGCTATTCTAGAAATCATAAAAGTAGACACAGAGGTAAATGCACTCGAAGAGGCTATTCTATAAGCTAAACTCTTTAAAGGTATGGTTGGCTCTCCGGTGCTGTAAAGAATATAACTGGAAAATCAAGTCTTGCCTGGAGACAAAGAGCCTAACTTAGAGAGAAGGACAGAAGATAAGTTAGTACATACACCTCTGCTAACTGATGGTGTATAGCAGCCCCTTCCCTAAGGCCTATATTCCACAAACACCTTCCCTTACAGCTGTGATGAGGATGGATAAGAGTATCTACAAACCTATGACTTAATCTTAGCATTATTAAAATGTGAATACCCTGTGATTTTCTTAGTTACTCAACCTCACTATAATTGGGGCAGTTCTGCAAGAAGATTTCTGTAAAACCTGTCTCTGTACATTTTCCAAAAACATCTTATCACAAAGAGCTATCCATTGTAAACATTCCATTTTCTGATGCCATGCTAACTTTTGACCTATAAATAAAGACACCAAAACCGACAGGACAGAGATCACTGCTTGGTGATCAGAAAGGATCTCGGGGCTCTCTCACTCCCTCCTTCCCTCCCTCGCCGACACCGTCCATCCTTCAGGGACCCCTGGACCTGCCGGAGCAGCCTCCGACGGTTTTTGAGTTATTTCATTGAGCTAACGTTTGGCACAAACACCAGTGCGGTGCATGAAAGAAAGGTTTATGGTCCCTGTTCAATAGAAAAAAGAACACACCATGGGAGGCACACAGAAATAAGTACAGGTGAGGGAAATTTTTGTGAGTTCAAAGGAGGCAGAGGGTACATTGCCATCCCAGTGAAAGTGCATTACATTATGATCTCAGGAATGAGGTAAGGCTTACATGAAAGCCATAATAACGGGGAGGAATATGGTTAGTGCCATGAGAAATATACCAATGAGGTAGAATGAGTCTTCAGATATAAGCCAAATGGCCTTTAACTTGAGAGGGAAGGGAGCAAATCAGTGAAGGAAATTCCAGTTGGTGCTGAAATAGTGTAGGACCAAGGCGTGGGAAGACTGACAGACGAATTGTCCAGCTAGACATTTCAAAGGTTGTTTTAATAGAATTAAAAGAATGTGAAACTGAAAGAAACAAATAGTTTGAGCCTAGAATGCTGAAAAATATCTGTCAGCCAGGACTGTAAGCTTAGAATTCATTGGGTTGGCTATCAGGAATTTCACAAAGGGAAGAAGAGATAGATATAAACCTCACATCAGTGCTCAAAGGAAATTCATCAAGAAACAGTGTATCAGGTGCAATACAGTAAATCCATGATTAAGGATAGTGATTCACATGAGTATATTTAACATACAGACACACATCATTTAGAAAGTATGATTTGTTAGAGAATTATATCCTCCAAAAATACTATTGTGTCTTTANATTCTCTCTCCTTCTCTCCCCTCCTTCCTTCCTTCCTTCCTTCCTTCCTTCCTTCCTTCCTTCCTGCTTCTCCTCCTCTTCTCTCTTTTTTCTTTTGGCATTTGACAATTCTTTAACTGAAGGTATATCTAATAAAGTTATTTTTTCTACATCATTCTAAAGGCATTGTTTACATATAAAAGATAAACACCCCCAGCCCAAAGACTTCAGGACTATCTTTACTAGACTCATACCTGTAATGAAAGGTCTCCATTCTTCATATACTGTATCTTCTGAGACTGGGCACATTCAGAGGGGTATGGAGGTAGATTAATACACTATACCTTCAGACAAGGGCTGGCGAGTATGTTTAGGAATGTAAGAACTATTTATTTTCTCATTCTCAATTCTGATATTTGAATATGGACCCCAGAAGTTGGCTCTCAGCGGCTTTCCATCATTTAAATCTTTTCTACCATATGAAAACACCCACTAAGTATCCCAATAATTGATTTGACACACTTTCTAAATATTTTTTTTCAAAAATTTTAATGTTTGTTTTAGAGAAAGAGAGAGAGAGAGACCATGAGTGGAAAGGGGCAGACAGAGGAAGACACAGAATCTGAAGCAGGCTCCAGGTTCCAAGCTGTCAGCACAGAGCCTGATGTGAGGTTCAAACTCACAGACTTTGAGATCATGACTTGGGCCAAAGTTGGACACTTAACGAACTGAGCCCCCAGGCACCTCTTTAAAGATTTTAGCTCTTTTCCCCAGTGACAACGTTATTATTAAATCAATAAAAAGACTTAGTCAAACTAATTAATTTGTCACCCTAGTTTTAAAAAAAAGATCTATTTTGGAGCACATGGGGGCTCAGTCAGTTAAGTGTCTGACTCTTGATCTCAGCTCAGATTATGGTGTCAGTTTGTGGGATCGAGCCTCACGTTGGGCTCTGTGCTGACAGTGTGGAGCCTGCTCCAGACTCTCTATCTCCCTCTCTCTCCCCCCAACTCTCTCTCTGTTTTCTCTCTCTCTCTCTCTCTCTTCCCTCTCTCTCTCCCAAAATAAATAAATAAACTTTAAAAACATAGTTTTAATTCTCTCATTTTAAACTATTCATTTTATTTTTTACTATAAATGGAATGTGTGATCAGTAAAAAAATATTTGAAAATAGAAACAGTGATAACAAAATGGATCAGATTCAGTCCCATTAATAAGAAAAACTGCTAGTATTGAAGTATTCAGTTCCTAGGGCTGGCGTTCACAAAGTACCACAAAGTACCATTGGATGGCACAAAACAACAGACATTCATTCTCTCACAGTTCTGCAGACTGAAAGTCCAAAAGTGAGGCTTCTGCAAGGCCATGACCCCTCTGAGACTCTGGGTAGAATCTGGCGTTCCCTCCCCCTCACAGCTGGTGGTGGAAGGTTGCCTTTGCGTTTCTTGGACTGTAGCTACCTCACATCAGTCTCTGCTCTGCTATCAAGTGCCCTTCTCCCCGTGGGTCTCTGTTTTCACATGGCATTTTCCTCTTCTTACAAGGACATCAGCCACCCCGGATTAGGGTCCAGCCTAATGACATCACCTTAAATTGACTACTTTCATTAAGACCTCATTTCTAAATAAGGTCACATCCAAAAGAGACAAGGCTTGGGACTTCAATGTATCTTTCTGGAGAAAGCTATACAATCCAACACAAGTGGTGTGTATTTCCATCTGCATACATCAGTTTTACATGCCTGTCTGTGGGGACATGACAAGGGATACCTAATTCAGCTGAGATGCTCAAATGCAGAAGTGTTCTACAACATAGACAAAACTCGAATACATTACGCTCAGTGGAGTAAGCCGGAAACTAGAAGACATATATTGTAAAATTTGACTTATATGAATTGGCAAATTTAGTTTTATTTCTTTAAATGTTTATTTACTTATTTTTTTGAGAGAGAAAGAAAGCAAGTCAGGGAGGGGCAGAGAGAGAGAGGGAGAGAGAATTCCAAGCAGTCTGCACTGTCAGCGAGGAGCCTGGTGTGGGGCTTGAACTCACTAATTGTGAGATCATGACCTAAGCTGAAACCAAGAGTAAGACGTTCGACTGACTTAGTCACCCAAGCACCCCAGGACATTTATTGCAAAGGAGAGCATAATAGTGGTTACCAGATACTAGGGAGAGAAAGAGATAGGGGAGTTTCTGTTTGGGTACTGATTAAGTTCTGGACAGTGATAATGGCTACACAACATTGTGAATATGCCAAACACCCCTGAGCTGTACACTTAAAAATGATTCCAATGTTAAATGTTGTGTTAAGTAAACCTTATCTCAATAAAAAATTTAATCCTTTAAAAATGGACAAAATACTTAAACAGATACTTCATCTATTAGTTTTTTCTACCACAATCAAGGTTTCAGTCAGGGATGTGGATTCATCTGAAGCTTGATTAGGGAAAAGTCCACTTCTGAATTCAAGTTGCCATTGGCAAAATTCATTTTCATGCAGTGGATGACAAAAACCACATTTTTCTTACTGGCTCTTGACTAAAGGCCATTTGTAGTTCCTTGCCATGTGAGGAATTACAAATAAAAACTACAAGAGTTATCATGCTCATTAGAGAAAATCCAGTTAAGAAGTCTGAAGATACTGGGGTGCCTGGGTAGCTCAGTCAGTTAAGTGACTGGGTCTTGATTTCGGCTCAGGTCAATCTCACGGTTTGTGGGTTCAAGCCCTGCATCATGCTCTGCACTGACAGTGCAGAGCCTGCTTGGGATTCTCTCTCCTCTCCTCTCTCTTCCCCTCCTCCAATCTCTCCTGTTTTCTCTCACAATCTCTCTCTCTCTCTCTCTCTCTCTCAAAATAAGTAAATAAAATTAAAAAAAAGAAGAAGCCTGAAGATATAAAGTATCAGGTACATGTGAGGAAGTAAATATACTGGACCACTCATTTACTACTGATGGCAATGCAAAATTGTTTACCAGTTTCTTAAAACATTAAGTTATAACCACAACACGCTCGATTCATTCCATTGTTAGTTACTCACCCGAGAAAATAAAAGCACGACCATCCAAGACTGACACGTGAATGCTTGTGGAAGCTATTTACAATGGCCAACATCTGGTAACAACCTAAATATCCTAGCAACAGATGAATGGATACACAAAAGGTAATACATCCATACAATGAAATGCTACTCAAGAATAAAAATGACAGCATGAACTACTGATAAACATAGCAATGTGGACAAATTTTAAGGTTTCTTTGATTTAAACAAATCAGGCAAAAAAAAAAAAAGAGTGCACATATCTGATTCTATTTCTACAGCTTTCTAGTAACAGTGAACTAATCCTTACTGACAAAAAGCAGGTTGTGGTTGCTGGGGTTTGCAGCAGCAGCAGGAGGGTCAGACCACAATGGAGCATGAGAAAACTTCGGGGATTAATGGAAAAGCTCTATATTTCATTGTGTTCTGTTCTTCCTCCCACAGGAGAATACAGGTGTCAAAGCTCTTCAAGGTGCATTCTTGATATTAAAGTAGGTTTTGCACATAAAATATTCCTCAATCAGTCTACAACAGCAAAATTAATAAGATAGCTCAATATAGAAACACATGTCTACAAAATATGAAAGAAGAGCCTCACCCATTGTTTCTCTGATACTTACTTACTGTGTGAGCTTAGAAGCAGTATGAGCGTTCTTTAGCAATTTCTCAACTAAGAATAATTGTTTGACTAAAATGATAAAAAGATCACTCACTGATACGATTTCCTTCTTCTGTCAGCAAGAAATCAATATGTTAAGTCTTGTCACTGAAGCAAAAGGATTACAGGGACATGGTGGTGGGATAAAGAGAGTAAGTGCCATCGGCACTCTGTTTTATAAAATAAAAATCCTCCAAATGGCTAAGGTAGAAGATACCTTTTTCTCTGTTGTAATCCAATAGGTAGATCAAGGTTGATAACCACTCTACTTATGTCATTGTCCAAAAGAGAAATCCATTTGCGACTAAGAAGTTTCAAAGGCAGTCTAAATCCAATTTATCTTCTTGAAAGTACATCTGATGCAATTCAACTTGTATATGTTCATTATGGAAATTTACAAAATGTAGTCACATATATAAGCTTGGTAGTGGGAAAACTGGGTCACATGGAGGAGCCAAACTTGTGTGTAAGGATGAGAAATAACTTTAAAGTACTGGAGGGTATCAAGTGTACTAGACAAAGGTAAGGGGGTAAGTTAAATCGTACATTCAGAATAGATTCTAGACCTTTCTTATTGTATCTCTCATCACTAAAGTAGTTGGATCTTAAGAACAGCTACATTTATGAATTCATTTCTGTAATTATCACATAGTTGGCTGTTGTTAATTATAATCATAGACAAACAATATTATGTGCATTACAAAACCGAATATACTAAGTGAAATAAATCAGAGAAAGATAGATATCATATGATTTCATTCATATGTAGAATTTAAGAAACAGCAGATGAACATGGGGGAGGAAAAAGAAAAAGAAAAGAAAAGACAACAGAGAGGGAGGCACACCATAAGAGACTCTTAAACACAGAGAACAAACAGAAAGTAACTGGAGGGGTTGGGGTGGGGGGATAGACTAGATGGGGGATGGGCATTGAGGAGGCGACTGGTTGGGATGAGCACTGGGTGTTGTATGTAAGTGATGAATCACTGGGTTCTACTCCTGAAACCAACACTACACTGTATGTTAACTAACTTGAATTTTAATTAAATTTTAAACAACAGAATAAAGATGAAATAAACATGATTTTAGTGCATTAAATTTTTTAGTTTCTTTATTAATCGTACAAAAATGGCTGCATACCACTTTGTAATATAGTTACAGAAGTGCATGAATNTTTTTATGAAAACAACACCCAGTGCTCATCCCCAAAAGTGCCCTCCTCAATGGCCATCACTCATTTCCCCCCTCCCCCACTTCCCCATCCCCCTCTCCCAGTTTGTTCTCTGTTTTTAAGAGTCCCTTGTGGTTTGGCTCCCTCCCTCTCTGTTTATATCTATTAGAAAAGTGATCTTTTAAAGATATAGTAAAACCTTGGTTTGTGAGCATAATTCATTCCAGGAACATGCATGTCATCCAAAACACTTGTATATCAAAGCGAATTTCCCCATAAGGAATGATGGAAACTCAGATGATTCATTCCAAAACACAAAAATATTCTTATAAAAATGATTACAGTACTATAATACAAAATAATAAAGAAAATACAAAATATAAAGGAAAACAAACAAATTAACCTGCACTTAACTTTGGAAATCTTTGTGGCTGGTGTGAGGGAGACAAGAGAGAGGAGGGTTATTGTGCAGGATGACTTTCACTATCACCGATGGAAATACTGCTACTATGGGCTCAATGGAATCTTTTTTCTTTTCATGCAACATGAACGAGGAGCCTATCTAACGACCTAAAGTGAAGCAAAGCATTCCCAAGCTTAGTCTTGTAAGGAAAAGCAAAGGACTGTCCATAGGTACTTTGATGTGACAAAATATACACTAGTGCCAGTCGTGGGCACCTTCCAATGTCCTGAGAAATCACTGATTTCTGCCAAACGCTGCAGCCTGAGACAGCATCTGAGCATGGGAAGCCATAACCACAATTCCACATCACGCACATGCGCGCACAAGAGAAGAACCATTGGCTCAGTTTTGATCATGTGACATTCAGCACCGTGTACTACTAGGATTGCAAGACATCACTCATTGATCAAGTTAAAATTTATTAGAAGTATTTGCTTATGTTGAGGAACATTTGCAGAACAAGTTACTCACAATGCAAGGTTTTGCGGTATTGGGTATAGGTGGGAAAAGGACCTTATTTGCTTATTTTTCAATCCCACCGCCCTTTTGGGGTCGAGTTGCCTTTTGAGTAAGCTTTTATGGGAGAGGTAACGTTTTATACATGCACACACACATATATATCTGCTTAAATTTTGCAAGAAAAACAATAAAAAAGAATCCAAAACGAATATGAAATAGTTACCGCTTAGCAGAAAGAGAGCAATCTTTCAAAGCCTAAATCTGACCTGTCACTCCATTACTTAGGTGATTTCCCAACTCACTCAGGAAGAACACCAAAGCCTTCTCTTACTAGTAGGGTTGCTAGTAAGGTTGCTAGTTAAATAGCAGATACCCAGTTTCATTTGAATTTTATAGAGATAACAAAACATATTTAGTATAAACGTAGCCACATACTGTAACATGTTCTCATCCTTGGCTAAAGAATTCCTATTATTCATTTAGGAATACCACACCACTGCCCTACTTTACATTTACTTGTCATTGCTTCCTACTATGGATTGTTCGATATCTGCAAATCTTTCACTCAGTTCCATAGCTTCATGTGAATTTTTGTGTATGCAAGTGTTATTTCATGATTTTTAAATTGAAAGTTGTGGACATCTAATTATAGATGTCCTCATTGTCCAAAACTGATTTTAAAAATGGATTTGAAACATAACAGTAGTTTAAAAAAGAGAAACAAACAACTTTGGGATTGGATTTGTATTAGAAGCCCGGCTCTTACAATTTTCCCCCCAGCATTTGCAAGAAGCAAATTGTAAAATACATTAGCAATTGTTTTCTAGTACCTTGGATTAATCCTTGAGCTGCTCTCATTGCTTTTTGAAATGGCAATTTCAAATTTTTATTTCCAGCCTTTAGAAAGTCCAATGTGTGTTTCAAGTTTTCTCCATTTGCCCCATCTTCAAGATGCAGACCTTGAGTCTTGCACAGGCAGCTGGGAAGCCCTGTCCTCAGCTGCACCCCAGGTTCTGGGGTACAGGAAATCATTGAACCCTTTAAGTACGTTAGGAGTGGGCAAGGGGGCCCAGGCCCGCATAGGAGACAGGAGGCACACCTCACTTGGTCAGATGGGGCAAATGCGTGGCCACACTGACTGGGCCTTGGGGATCTATCTCAATGGGAGACCTGCTTGCACCTCTAGGGTGGGCACCCAGGATGGCGAGGAGGACCTGGGAACACTCCAGTCTGGCTCTGGCAGCCCCAGGAAGCAGAAAATGAAGGGAACCTATGGAGAGGGGCCATGGAAGAGCACGGCTACTCTGGGGAGGTGGGGAACAAAGAAACCCACTGGGCCCAAGACACTCACCTCAGGGACTTTGGGGTTCAGAGGCATGGAGAGGTTTGCATGGGTGAGGAATAGCAGCAAGATGTGCAAAGACCAATATTCAATGGAAACAAGTCACCTGGCTCTGAGAGGGGAAGCAGCTCCTGAGGGAAGGGGAAATAATGCATAAGATCCTGCTCCACAGAGCTTTTATACCAACATGTCTTAAGACCAATCTTAGGGAGAAAAGGAAGTGCCCATTCATCCACTGCTAAAACTCCAACCATCATCCAAGCAAAACAGATCCAAAGCACTTCAACCTCACCCCAATCTCGGCTCTTGAATTCAACCAAAAGGTTGGGGTTGGGCGGAGGATGCCTCCACCTAAACTAGCTAATGGCTGTGACAGTCTTTCCTGGAGATGAATCTTTAATTCTTCAACGTCAAAGTCACAACCATTCAGTGACAGAGGCTCCACTATCCACGGGCATGATACAGTCAACACACCTTGATCGTTTGTGTCTGTGATAGGTGGTCTTCTCTAAAGAGCAGGAGTACAAGGAGGGGGAGTGAGGTCACCTATGAGGCTAAAAAAAGGAGTAAAAGCAAATTTTATTCTGCCTTTTAAACCAAAGTTATTGTTGGGGCACACCTGGGTGCCTCAGGTGTTAAATGTCTGACTCTTGATTTCAGCTCAGGTCATGATCTCACAGTTTGTGAGTTCGAGCCCCACACTGGGCTTTGTGCTGACAGCTGGAGCCTCCTTGGGATTCTCTCTCACTCTCTCTCTCTCTCTGCCCCTATCCAGTGCCTGCTCTTGCTCTCTCAAAATAAGTAAAGTTTAAAAATGAAAAAAAAAAAAAAACCACAGCTATCCTCACGATAGAATGACAGAAGAAGAGAAGAAAGCTATTTGAATGCAGATGGAATCAGTATTGATTTGTTCTTTAGCAACAGAAAAAAAAACAACCTTCATTATTTTAGGGGAAAAATTATTGAAGGATACCAATAGCTGGCCACACAGCCTAGAGAAAGACAGAAAATCTTTGGGAAAAAGCCCAAACTACAAGCAGGTTCCAATATGTTAATTAGACATGAATATATTGTACAACACATGCATGGTTTAGACTCATACTCACACGCACACTTTGAATAGAAAATATATTGAAAAGAAATATGCTTTTCTTTTCATTTACACGGTTTTTTTCTTAGCACTGGCATTATTAATGGATTTTATCACTCTCAATTTTGTCTCTTTTTCAATTGTACTAGAAAAATATATTTTATATTTTAATCAAAAGAAAAGGAATTCATTTCATTAAAAATACCATCTGCTCAAAGTTTCAAGGCATATCTTTTTTCAGATTTTAACATTTTCAAAATTGGAGCAGAACTTTCAATTGGTTTATATAATTATTTTGTTAGTGTTTGCATCCTTTGGAAGGTTTTTTCCTTATATATATGGTGTCTTTTACATAAAACAACTTTATGTTTAAGATTGATTGATTGATTGATTTAGTGCAAGCAAGGGGGGATGGGAGATGGACAGAGAGAAAGAGTAAGTCCCTAGCAGAGTTCTTACTCTCAGTGCAGAACCCAGTGCAGAACTTGAACCCATGAACCACGATGAGATCATGACCTGAACTGAAATCAAGAGTCAGATGCTTAACTGATTCAGCCACCCAGGCGCCAAAGACAAATTCTTAGAATAAATAAAATTTTATTTATTGAATGTCAGCTATATACTAGGTACTGAGTACTAAATACTGAAAAGATAGTTGTAGACAATATAAACTCTGTCCATTGAAGGCACGTCCTGGTAGTGGCAGACACAGTTTTTACATATGTGATTGCACAAATACAATTCTTTTTTTTTTTTAATAGTTTATTGTCAAATTAGTTTCCACATAACACTCAGTGCTCATCCCCACAAGTGTCCTCCTCCATGCCCATCCCCCCTCCCCCCACATCCATCAGTCCTCAGTTTTTGTCAGCATTCAAGAGTCTCTCATGGTTTGCTTCTCTCCCTTTCCCCCACCATTTCCGCCCTTCTTCTCCCCCTTGTTCCTCCGTCAAGTTCCTCCTAATCCTCCTATACGTGCAAACATATGATACAAATACAATTCTTAATTTTGTTATGTTCTCTGAAAGAAACTGTAGACTGTTTTTGAGAGCTATAGATTGGGGGCCGGATGAAAAATGATTAGTGATGAAACAACGCTTTGAAGAAGTGATGACTGAAGATCTGCAGGTGTGTGTGTGCACATGAAGGAACAGGCGGAAGAGAGATGCCATATAGGTCTTTCAACTCCGGGACCATTCCTTTTCCTATGACTTTTTGACATCTAAACTTAGAAGGATGCTTAATGAGAATGTAACGAAATAGTGGAACTCACTGATTTATAGTGGAATTACTAATTAAATTGTAAAATTAGCAAAAGACACAAAACTTTGAAGTAGGCAATACAACCTTTCCCACTAGACAGTGGGCATTAGATTTCCCTTGGGCAAGTATTTTCTTATTGTGTGACTAGACAGGCTTAGCCCGTGTGGGCTGCAACAGAAACACACCATACACTGATGGCTTATACAGAACAGAAATGGATTTCTAATTGTTCTGTAGGCCAGGAAGCCAAAGATGAAGGCTCTGGCAGATTTCGTGTCCAGTGAGACCTGCTTCATTGACAGTCTTCTTGCTGTATACTCACATGGTGGAAAGGCTTAGGGGGCTCGGCAGTGTCTCTTTTATAAAAGTTCAAATCCCTGGGCACCTGGGCAGTTCAGTTGGTCCAACTTTGGCTCAGGTCATAATCTCAGGGTTTGTGAGCTCCAGCCCTGTGTTGGGCTCTGTGCTGATAGCTCAGAGCCTGGAGCCTGCTTCAGAGTCTGTATCTTTCTCTCTCTCTCTCTGCCCCTCCCTCACTCATGTGTGTATGTGTGTGTGTCTGTGTGTCTGTGTGTGTGTATGTGTGTGTGTCTCTCTCTCAAAAATGAATAAACATTAAAAAAATTTTTAAAGTACAAATCCCATTCATGAGGGTACCACTCTAATGACCTAATCACTTTCCAAAGCCCCTCCCCCCACACCATCACATGGAATTTGGTTTCAATAAATGTATTTTGGTGAAACACACATTCAGTGTACAGCAATTGTTTTAATAAGGAGAAGCAAGATTTAGGTTATAACTTGAATTGATATTTAGTCAAGTGCTCAGATTCATCAAATTCTTTTTTCTTCCCCATTATAGCCTTAAAATGTATGGCTTTTAATATGTTGCCTGCAAATGGCCAGTCTCATCCAATATGCATTTGTTTCATTATTCATCTCTCACAACGTATGTTTTTCCATTCCTCAAGTACATGGGGTTGAGGCCAAGATGAGTTTATAGTCCAATAGACTGTGTATCCTCCTTGCAGACTAAATCTGTTTCATTATTTGTTAGATTGGTCTCAGTGTCTTGGACAAGTCAAGGAAGGTGTAAGTACAGTGGGACAAGTAGAAAGGAAGGAAGAAAGAGCAAAGAGAAGGAGGCAGGGAAAGAAGCAAGAAGAGAAGGGTGGAGGGGGAAGAAAATTTCACATACAAAACAAGAGTCTTGGGGTGTCTGGGTGGCTCAGTCAATTAAACATCCAGCTCAGGTCATGATCTCGTGGTCCATGGTTTTGAGCCTGGAGCCTGCTTTGGATTCTGTGTTTCCCTCTCTCTGTCGCTCCCCTACTTGTGCTCTGTCTCTCAAAAATAAATAAATGTTAAAAAAATTAAAAAGGGGCACCTGAGTGACTCAGTCAGTTAAGCTTCTGACTTCAGCTCAGGTCATGATCTCACAGTTCATGGGTTCAAGCTGATTCTGGAGACTACTTCAGATCCTGTGTCTGCCTCTCTCTGCCCCTCCTCCACTCGCTCTCTGTCTCTCTCTCAAAAATAAATAAGCATAAATAATTTTTTTATAAAACTTGGAAAAAGAATCTTGTTTACAAAGGTTGTCACTCTAGCTACTGGGCAAATGTAGCCACCGTGTGCTGGCAATCACACTAGGCATGGTGAAATGCATATGTATTCTCTTTGTTATACCATTTAAAGATACTACTAGGTGGATATTATTATTCCCATTCAAGAGATTTTGAAAACTAATATTCACCTGAATAAATTATTAAAAATAATACAGCGTGACATATTGAAATGACAAAAACTGTCCATTGAGAATTTGGGAGTTGGAATCCATGTATCTTTTTTTTAAGCTATGTATTTATTTTAAGAGAGAGAAAGTGAGAGCATGTGCATGAGCAGGGGAGTGGCAGAGAGGGAGAGAGAGACAGAATGAATCTCAAGCAGGCCTCTCGCTCTCAGCACAAAGTTCAGTGGGGGCTCCATCCCATGGGCCTGGGATCATGATCTGAGCCAAAATCAAGAGTTGAACCCTTAACCAGCTGAGCCACTCAGAATCCATGTAACTTGACTTCAGGGACATCAAGGGTTTAGTATAAAAAAAAAAGTCACATATTGATGCTTTATTCATTTGTTATTTTTATTTAATATACTTATAACTAGCTATTTTTATTTAACAATATGGTTATTTGGATTGTGAATACTTAACAAATTATTTTATGGCATTTTGTGCTTATGTAGTTCTACCTATTTATGCTTTGATTTTAAGAAGCCATGTGTGGCCTTTTCTTTCAAACCTATTCCGTAGTTAACATTTGGTTACATATTCCCTCACTATGTTGCACATTCTGAGTGAAATGTAAATAATTAGTGGTTCAAGGGGAAAGTATCAATATGATAAAAATAATGAACTACTGAGTATAAGTGCTTTCTAAGATTTATTTCATTTAATGAAAACAAAAAATGTAGCAGGAAATAGAAAAATATAAACTCTTAATTCTGTACGAATCTTTAGTCTCCTGAGCAGAAAGGTTTTTCCAACTGCGTAGGATTCTTTTACCCAAATCTAATGTATTTTTCATTTGTGTTTTTACTTATCAGACACTCCTTATTCAATTCAAACAGGTTAACACACTCAAGAATATTATATAATTTTTACAATATCAAACTTGTTGTGTTAGGATGACTTAATTCACTTAGAGCAATATTATCATTTAGGAATTTGTAATACTACATAAACACTTTTAATGAGTAAATAGTTTGTCTCTAACTTGATGAATTGCAGCTAGGAAGAGCTAACAGCAATAAAGAGATGTGTAAATCACACATATATATGTGTGTGTATGGATAAATGTATTATATTTTTAGTATGTATCCCTGTGTCACTATCTATCTATATCTGTCTACATTCAGGTAGAGATGATATCAATCATTTCCAGAGGAAAAGAAACCCGGGATTAACGTCATTCCAAATATGTCAGACTCATTCTGAAACCATAGGCAGCTCTAGAGAACTTTTGCATTAGGTCTCAGAAAGATAAGCTGTATGCTACATTCTTTGATCCAGTGCAGAGATATGGAGTAAAAATATTTTGACAGAAAGTTTAGAGAGAGAAAGAGATTTGGAACTTTGTGTAGATGAAACAAAACTCATTTTAAGCCAATATGGAACACATAAAATATGAACTCATTGGGAATATAATGGCAATGCCTTATGCCTTTTGTTATTCCTTATAATGCTATACAGATTATGAGTGTATGAAATAATTACATGCATGGATGCATTTAGTCATCAATCTAAAATTCAATTAGGTAAAGAAATATGCCTGTTTCTCACAAAATAAGCTGTCTTTATAAAAACAAATGCAAAGTTTTATAGACCTTTACCAGAACTCCGAGCCATGTAGAAACTTCAGGAAAACCTGTGAATAGTAGGAAAGAGAATGCATATATTCACACCTAATTATGAATTAGGCACAGGGAGAAAATAATTGAGTGCTGGTGTGCCTTCCCATTCTTCCCCAGTCTAAGAGAATATATAAACACAGAACGCTAGGGGTTTAGACACTGCTAACATGACTGAGTACTCACTCAGGGAAGTCTGCAGAGGTTTACGCAGCCTAAGATTACTCCCTGGAAGGATAGTAAAGGTTATCAAGTTGCTACATCTGAAAAGTCATTTCTATTGAGGTATATCCTCAGGTGAATTTTTTGCATTGCTTATCTTTAGGGAAAATAGCACACCAAGGGGAAAAAATCATCTTGCAGTTAAAATGCATGTTAAATTTGCAAAGTTTAATTAACTTCGCAGGCTATGAGAGGAAACAGGCACAGGGGAGCTAATCCATAGCATTCACCAAAGGGAGAACGGAAGGCAGGAAGGAAGGAAAGAGAAAGAAAAAAAGTCATGGAGAAATGAAGAATAGTGATCAGTACAGACAAAACAACATTTTGGTTTTTCCCTGATGATTTTCATAAACACCATGACTCTTAATCATGCATAAAACTACCAATTATTGATCGTTTACTATATGCTGTGCAATTTTTTTAATTACTGCCTTAAACAGCACTGCAAATTCAAAATTAATGACATCTTTGAGAGGGATTGCACCACCGAAAACCTCATTGCTGCTGATAATGGTAGATAGTTCTGCAACTAGTCATAAACTCTGGCACCACCATGCCCAGTTCAGAAGCTTCTACTAAACCTTACCCAGAAAACTGATTTTATTGACCATGGATTTCCTCACATTGTTTTTCCAAATCATTATTGATAGAGATTAAATCTGATGCTTACGCAAAGGCTTCTAAAAATAAGAACTAAGGATGTAGATTAGGACAAGAGAATTATATGAATTCTCATTGCAATTATACGAAGCAACATCAGCGAAGGGAGTGGAGGCACTCAGCTCAGTAACTTCCCAAGAACTTATTGGGTAAGTAATTACCAGTAAGCTTGGAAGTGGATCCTTCCTCAGTAGAATCTTCCGTTTAAGATTGCAAACACTGGCCTACAGCACCTTGATTGTAGACAGTGGCAGGTGGAGGAATAAAGGACCCAGCTAACTAACTAGTGCCTGGATTGCTGAGTCACAGAAACTGGGAGATAATACATGTGTGTTACTTTAGGTCACTAAGTTCTGGGGTAATATGTTACATAGCAAGTTAATGAATATAATCAATTATTCATTTTTCATCTCATTAAAATGCTTTCCAATTAGACATATCATAGTCTACCACCCTTCTATTTTATGCATTCCTATTTCTGCTACTGCCTTTGTACGCAGACCAGAATCCCAAAGTTGTCCTCAGCAGCTCTCATTTTCTTACCTCTAAGAAGTCTCTGGCTAAGTTACGTTACTCTAATCTACTCTCTGCACTTAGTCTCTACTACTACTTCCTTAAGTCAGGCACCCAATCATCCCCTCAACCTGTACTAAGAGTAATGACCCAGTACTGCGTAAGCTTGATTATCGGACTCAGTTTCAACGTTGACTCTAATCTGATTGAAGAATCTGAAGACAGACATCCCAGACTTCCCTGAAGCTCAGAGTCTGGAATCTCAACAACTAGATGCATTCACATAATCTAAGGAGAGGCCATACTCCTTATTTTTAACACAATATGAGATACCAGTTACCCTAAAATTTTGTTTTTTGCAAGTCATCCCCGGTAGTCTTGTCTAGAACAAGTCCCTGGAACCTTTCCAACTGTATTACAAGCTCTCACTCCCTCTATTAATTTCCTTTTGATTTAAATACCTACAATAGTTTTCGTTTTCTACATCTCTTACTGACATTGTCTCCACTTTGAAGCTTGATGATTCAGTCTGTCCTCAGTTTGCTTCTTAAAAAAATAAAGTAACTATTTCAAACATCTCTTCTAAAATTTTCTAATGGTAACTCCTTTCTAACAGGGTAAGGTCCAAATTCCTAGGCTTGTGAAACTGGGTTCATGACTGGGTTTTTGAAGGCAAGAAGCAAATCATATTCATATTTTTTATTTACAGAATTTTGCAAGCTGCTTGTCAGAGGATAAGTGTTCAATAAACATTTATGGGATAATTATATATTGGTACACTCATGATTGTTTTGATTAATGAATAAACGAATAGAAGGGTAGATGTCCAGAGGAAAGGATAAACCTGAATAGCTGTAGTAACATACATATATTTATCTGTCTGTATAACATTTTATTATATAATGCAGTAGGATTCCATTTTACAATTGTGATGGGAATTGAATAAACCTTCCTTTAGCAGGGCAGAAAATCTAATCATTAAATAAAATGACCTCAATAAAATAACTGGATCCAGGTAATCCACTTAAAGGAATGTCTAAAACAGAGAAATTCCTTTGAACATTTAACTGAAGACTGAACCAGCCCCTCCCCCCATACATGCTACTATCTCTTTGGGTTGCAGATAAATATTACCAAAGGAGACTGTAAGTGGTAGAACAAATTTACTCAGAAGAAGCAATGATACGTATAAAATAAATGATGAAATGACAATTAGAGTTGTCACAGCATCTTGATGACAGTCGACTCCTCTTGATGAGAGGAAGCTTATAGAAAGATCTAGGATCCAAAATACATTGCAAAGGGAAGCCATGAGATACTGTTAAGGAGAAAGGCAAAAGCCAATCTCATGATCAAGAAGGGAGTACTGTTAGGGAGCCAAAGAATCACCTGGGGACCTGGTGGAACTATATTTTGACCTTAGGTGAAGTTTTCTGTACTTTTAAGAGGGAAAACAGACGAGTCACGGAATAAAGCAAGGCAGGAAGGAGAAAACATTAGAGGAACATTATGTGACTTCTAGTCCAAGTTCTTAATCACGAAAAGTAATCACTTAAAATTGCATTTCAATTATTTGATTGGAATGAGATTACTGATATCTATCTATCTATCTATCTATCTATCTATCTATCTATAAAATATAGTTTGCCAATATGAAGATGATGATTTACAAAGAACTATTAAAGTTGAGTGACTGTATTTTGAGGTTTAAGATAAGAATTGCAGACAGCATATTACACTTCAGCTGTCCAAGAGACAGCGGAGGAGTTTTAGCTTGAAATTATTTTAATAGGCTACTTCATAAAAAGTCAATGGGGAATTTGACATCCTTAGGTTTTTTTTTCTTTTTAAATAACTAGCCTATAATTAAATATGGAACTTTAATGATTAAGAACAAAGACTCAGACAGATACATAGAACAAAATTATCTATGTGCTAACCAAGTGAGTCAGAGCAATGAATTGAAAGCAATCAAGAAGTGTCCTGCTCTTAGGGGAATGAGTCTGAGATCCTGGCATGCAGAAGCACTCAGATCATGTTGTAATTGCAATTCTTGATTGGTTCGGGGCAACATGCCCCAGTGCGCTTGCTAATCCCTCTCTGGAATCAAAGATCTATTTTTTGAAGTTCAGTTGTCAACAAATCCATGCTGTTCCATTGAAAGTCCTCAAAGGGCTTTATTTAAAACAAAATTTAATCATTGTGTGTGCAAATGAGAAAATTTTAATTTTTTTTTCACCAAAAAATGCAACAAGTAATAGGGGCACCTGGGTGGCTCAGTATGTTAAGCATCCAACTCAGTTTCAGCTCAGGTCATGATTTCACAGTTCATGAGCTCCAGCCCGGTGTTGGGCTCTGCGCAGACAGTGCAGACCCTGGTTGGCATCCTCTCAATCTCTCTCTCTCTCTCTCACTCTCACTCTCATTCACTCTCTCAAAATAAATAAACTTTTGAAAAAGGCAACAAGAACTAGAGTTTATGGGGGTATGAAAGGAAATATTTTGTTACTTAAACTTAGAAAAGACAAATGTGGGGTAGAATTATGTCTTATATTTAACTGGCTCCCATGAATTATTTACATATCTATGGAGGAGCTAACACATGTGGAAGTACATGGAAATATAAGAAAGCATACTTTTGGCAGCATCCATAAGTATATGGGATTTGACAGATGAAATGAAAATAGAAAAACGTTTGAAAGTAGGCAAAAATCATGGGGAACACAAGATAAGTTGTTTTGCATGCATTTGGTGAAGAGAAGAAAGTAGTAAAAAATCGGTACTGGATGCTCAAGGAGGCAAAGCAAAACCAAACTGAGGTCAAAGTATTAGTTAGACGGGAGCCTGGGTGGCTCAGTCAGTTAAGCGACCAACTTCGGCTCAGGTCATGATCTCACAGTTTGTGGGTTCAAGCCCCGCATTGGGCTCTGTGCTGACAGCTCAGAGCCTGGAGCCTGTTTCAGATTCTGTGTTTCCCTCTCTCTCTGAACTTCCATGCTCACGCTGTCTCTCTATCTCTCAAAAATAAATAAAACATAAAAAAAATAACAAGGTATTAGTTAGAGATTAATCAGAGTGCCCTCAGTGGCCAGCATAAACCTGCCCTCAGTTAACTATCATGTTTTTGACTCATATTCACCAAAGCAGAATTTCTATATTTTTACATCTTGTGGGTTCTGTCTCCCAGAGTTAATTTTATACTTTTATAAACTTTCAAATAACTCTCTTCTCAATGGCTTTTTATTTTCCACTCATTCTGTGGTGCCATTAAATGATTTGCTATTTAAAATTTGCCGTTCGTACCCGTTAGAATTATTCAATTATCTCAGTATTACTTGTCGATGGTTGAGAGTGTTCATTCTCATAATTGGGTTCCTTTTATCATCCCATTTTATGTTTATTAAATTATCTGAAATTTCCTGTGTTTTAAATTCTGATAGATAAGAAGATTATGCAATCCTTGCTTTGTTTTATAATTGCTCCAAATCAGTTTTGATGACAAGGTATTAGAAACAAATTCTCTCAAAGTAAATTCCAAAAACCCGCAGGCTTTAATTTACTTTTTGGTCTACATCATTTCAATTTAGAAAGACAATTTCTTCTTTTCCTCATGAGGAACACACTCCAGCTTTATTCCCTCACTGATTAGCCCCCCTCCCCTGCACACTGAGGGCTTATGGGCACACACATGCCCACATACACAAACACAACCATATCGTTTGGTAGGTGGTTATAATTTTCTATTACAATCTGTATATTTAAAATTAAACTGTTATGTTATATGTCAGTTATATCTTACTAAACCTGAAAAAATGCAATTAAGCTTGCCCCCCTCTTTTGTAGTTACCGAAAAAACAAATTATGCTTGTATGTATAATCACTTGTGATAATGACCTACCTCTTCAAACAGCATGATCTGGTCAACCATGTATTTGAATGATGAGCATAATTAATCTAGAAGATGGGAAGTAATTTTACTGAGGCTCTCTCGTTTTATGATATTTTGCTTAAAAGAAATGTGTTTTAAGAAATGCAAAATTGCTTGCATTAAAGAGAAAACATAAAGCAAAACTTTTTCCTGGCAGTAAAGGAAGAAATTATATTAAGTCTCAAGTAGAATGTCGTATTATATTTACAATGAGAAAAATAGCTATTTATAATTACAAACATGTCTTAACTGCAGAGAACTGAAGATGTCAAGTGGACACACCAGTGTGAAATACAATTGGAGAGGGTTGAAAATATAAACACAAAGTAATAGAGATGAATCTGTAAATACTGCTTGTGTTAAAATTAAAACCAAAGCAAAATGAAAGAAGTAAATGACAACCAAAAGCTGACCTTCTAAAGTAGCCAGGCAACAGATTTATAATCTAAACTTGTATCTACTATGCATAAACCAGCTGGTGTATCATATAATAAAAACAGTCATACATTTATAATTATTGTTTCACAGAGTTCCATATAGCTGGTAATATTTTCCCTTGTCTTCTCATTGAAAAGTTTGCCAATGAAGTTGTTGTTGAATGTTTTTCTTCTTTGTTAATATGCAGGTAGTAAGTATGATCATAGTAATCAGTCGGATATCTAAATATTTTTACATATGAGAGAAATACATTTATACCTCTTTCATAAATTGCATATAACCATAACTAGTCATCAGAAAATAATACTTCTGGAGATATTATATGCAAGCACAGGTGAGCATCATTTACTATGGCCTAATTTAAACAGATAACTATAAATTCAGCTATATGTGTGTGGGTTTATATACATACATATATCCACACACTTTATATGAATAGTGTTATATATACTTCATCTATACACTATATACAGTAGTTCAAATAAAATATAATTATATTAAAATGTCCATTTGAGCTAGATTTATGAGACAAATCAGGATTATTTCGATGAGATTGAACTGAATTATCTCTACTTCCGTGACCTGTTATCCTTCCTCAGATTCCGTTATTTGCCCATAAGAGCCAGTAAGATTGTCAAGTGCCAATCACTATGTAAAAAGAGCTAGTCCCATGTGATTTAAACACAAATTGAAATGGGAAGACAAATGTATAGAAACAGCAAAAGTCACCAGATTTCCCACTCAGTTTGCTATACTGTCTGGGGAGACTGGCCAGCAGATAATCCACAGATAACTGTCTCTGAGCTAAAAATAGCACAGAGTTATCCAACCTTTACAATACACCTATTGACAAATTCTACATTTTGTTCTTGGGGTGATTTGAGACTAGTTAGGAAAATGGTGTTTAATGGCTGAGATAGGAAGGAAGAAAACGGAGGAGGAAGAGCAAAGGTTATTTCGCAAGAAACAAAATATGAAAAGACTCAATTACAAGAGATAAGACTTCACCCAGCCATAGCATTGTGCTCACTAAGTATTTTGGAAAACAACTTTGAGATTAGTGACTCCACATTTGGCATGAGCAAAATTTTCATGGATGGAGCACAGCAAATGAGAATATGACATGAAATTATCCCAGTGGAATAGGTTCCCAGGTGTTTTTTGTTTGCTTGTTTGTTCTGTTTGTTTCCAACACTTAGAGGAGCTTCCCAGAATCACAGATACTCACAGATACTCTGGAACAAAGGCCTGCGACCAGCCTTGGCCACTATGCAGCTCAGCTGCTTAACAAATTTGATTTGAAAGACTGAGTAGTCAGTCAGTGCTTTCCCTTTTCACAGCAATGTGGGGCTTGAACTCATGAACCATGAGATCATGGCCTGAGCCAAAATCGAGTTAGATGCTTAAACAACTGAACCAGCCAGGTGCCCCTGAGAATTGTGTCTCTTTAAGAGATATTCTCAGTCACTTATAACCAGCATGCTGCAAACTGACATCTTAACCAAACATTTGTTTTCTTTCTGGAAGCAAAAAGTACTATAGTGTAGATTTACCTACTTAGTGTGTATTGCACATGTGAATCTCATCTCTTATTTGCATTACAGAAGAAAAAGAGAATTAGAATGGCTAAGTAGCCACAGATGAAAATTGAAAAATTAAGTGAGCAAGTGCGTGCAAGAATATATGTTTGTGTGTATTTATTAGTAGGTGTGTGCACAAGCATACATACATTCTATACTGTTCTAGCCAAGGCAATGTTTTGGTCTCTCTTGCTCACCAATGCTTCTAGAACAACATCTGGCACCGTATTAGATACTCAGTCAATATCTGATGTCTAAGTAAGTGAAAGAAGGAAGTTGTCCTGGAAGAACGTGGAAACCTAATGTAAGATTTAGCTATCACCACAGTGAAACGGGGGCTTCTCAACCTCGGCACTATTAACATATTGGAGCAGAGAAGTCTTTGTGTAAGGAATTGCCTCTTGCATTGGTTGATGTTTAGTGGATCCCTGGCCTCTACTCATCAGATGCCGCCCCCCCCCCGCCGCCAAGTTGTGACACCATAAATGTCCCCACAGCAGGGAGAGAAGATGAGAATATTCTCTCAACGTCTTAGGAAACTAATATGCCAAGGTAAGGTGTTGGGAGGAATACTCTCATGGTCTCCCTGATTCACCTGCACAGGAAGCAAGAGCACATTCTTTGGAAAAGCTATTGGTAACAAGTGTTCTGTTAGTAATAAGGCTATTTCTTGATCTCCTCCTTTCTGATTCTCCTGTCTTACTTTTGAAGCTTATTTCTTCTTGGACGAAGACCTAAAAGTGTCATTTATTGACCTCTGAAAGTAGCCCCAAAGTGAAGAAAATTTAGGTCTACTTTTCCTTTGATTTGATCCTAAGCAGAGAAGCCAGCAAAATCAGTAATTCTATACAAGGAAGAAGAAGTTGAAATTTGGGGCTTTAATTAGTGTCTGAAAAGTAATAGCTGCTCCATAAATATTTACTGGCTAAATACAGAGGGCCTTTGGGTTGGAAGAAACAAATGACCAGTGCCCCTGTACCTACTAAACTTGAAGTAAATACAGAATTGCCTTGAATTATCATTAGAGAGATAGCGGACCTGTTGACTAAGTGGAATGTTAATTCAATAGGTAAAAGAAAGCTGAGGATCCCGTGCATAAATGATTCCCAGTCCCCTTTATTTTAAGGTGACCAAATACCTNCCCCACAGAGACTTCCAGCCTCAAGCACACAGCCTGGTTCTGAGGATGATAATGACAAAGGTTATTGTTCCCAAGAAATGTGTTTCCTTTCATCAGATGGCCCCTTAGGAGAATTCTATTTCCCTTCTCTGAAACCTCTGAGTATCACACCAGTCTGAATGGTGAGTTAATTAAGGACAGAGTTATTTTAAGTTTCAATAACCTTGACAGATATGGAGAAGATACTTCATGTCTTTTTCAACACTTCCCAGGAAATGCAAAGCAAGCACTTTCTTTCAACTCATTTTCTTCTTACCTTAAAAATCTAGAAAGTAGTTTTATTATTTTTATTCCCATTTCATTGATATTTGGGCAAATGTTTATTTTCCTAAAGTTATTTGAGGCTTGAAGGACCCATTTACTATTTCTAAATTGTTTATTACATTTATTTATTTTTGAGAGACAGAAAGTCAGAGCACAAGTGGGGGAGGGGCAGAGAGAGAGGGAGACACAGAACCCGAAGCAGGCTCCAGACTCTGCGCTGCCAGCACAGAGTCTGACACGCAGCTTGAACTCACAAACCATAAGATCATGACCTGAACCAGAGTCGGACACAGCTGACTGAGCCACCCAGGCGCCCTCCCATTTATTATCCCCAAAAGCATTTTAGAGAATACTATGTACTGTTCAGTGCAGATATAGAACAAATATAAATAAAGAATATAAAGAGACAGATACACATATTTTTACATATCACTATATAGTAAAGCAATGAATCAATAGCTAGGTACCTGCCATCCAGGCGAAAACATTGATCATTTCCATTATCACCGATGTGCCTATATTCCTATCCTTAACTTCATCTCTTTACTCTCCCTCACAGGAAAAACACTATCCTGAATGTTAGTTTAATATTCATTACTTCTCATTATAATAAAAATTGTATTTTATAAATTTATAAAATTTATAATTTAAACTTTATAAATTTTTATATCTCTATATCTGCATGTCTATTTATATAGATGTACATGTATGTATCTATGTGTATATATGTATATATGTCAATATCTCAATGTGTATATAATGCAAGTATGTATGTATATGTCTATATACTTATACACTTATGTAATACTAAATTTAAATATATTATTAATTCTATATATGCATATAGAATGTATTTATTATTTGGTATATATCATTTACATATATATAATTAACAATGTATTTAGTTTCATGTGCTCTCAATTTTTACGTAATAGTAATTGTACTCTGTATACCTCTGCAATACATTTTCAGTCAGAAAAGTGATTGTTGGGGTACGTGGTGGGCTCAGTCGGTTAAGCATCCAACTTTGGCTCAGGTCATGATCTCACGGTTCGTGAGTTGGAGCCCCGCATCAGGCTCTGTGCTGACAGCGCAGGGTCTGGAGCCTGTTTCAGATTCTGTGTCTTCCTCTCTTTCTCTGCCCCTCCTCCACTCATGCGCGCGCTCTCTCTCTCTCTCTCACTCTCTAAAAAATAAATAAATAAACATTAAAAGAAAAGTGATTGTTTATGTTTAATGCATTATGATGCTCATTGCTATTATTCATTTTATATACTGAGTACATCTTTACATATGACAACACCATCATTTATTTTTTCATTGGTGCCTTAGTAGATATTTAATGCATATATTAAGGCATTTCTTGTTTTTGCTACAATGAGTTGGGATGATAAGACCACTCTTGAAATTAGCATTTGGAGCATGCATGCAAGAATATCTCCGTAGATGGTATCTAGGAGTGGAAAGTATATTCAACTTCATAAGAAAATTGTCTCTGAACATGGTTTTACCAGATATATTTTGAACTTAAAAAATAAGAATCACCATGACCCATTTTATCTCCAGTAATTGGATTTGACAGCTTTTTTAAAATAATTTGCCAGGTCTATTGAATTTAGAATAATATTTTTTGTGGACTCAATATGCATTTTCCTAATTAATGGTGAAGCTGAACATGCTTACATTTTTTTCCCCATTTGTGTTTGCTTTTCTGTTTAATCCTTCTTGTGCTTTGTCCATTCCTCTAATTAGCTGGCCTTTCTTTTCCCACTGTAAGTACAAAAGTCCTTAGTACATTTTAATTTATACCTCTTTTCTAGTTATAAAATTCAGAAATATTTTCTGATGTTGTATAACTTGGTTTTATATTTTCACCATATTCAAGTAGTATGTGCAGCACGTTTAAAAAATTTTAAGGTCGCTGGGGCGCCTGGGTGGCTTAGTCGGTTAAGCGTCTGACTTTCGCTTAGGTCATGATATCGCGGTTCGTGGGTTTGAGCCCCGCGTCAGGCTCTGTGCCGACTGCCAGCTCAGAGCCTGGAGCCTGTTTCAGTCTGTGACTCCCTTTCTCTCTGACCCTCCCCTGTTCACACTGTCTCTCTCTCTCTCCTAGAAATAGATAAAACATTTAAAAAAAATTTTTTTAAGGTCGGTGAATTTCAAATCTTTGATTTTTCATGTTTGTGTCTTGTTAAATGATTCTCTACCCTATAGTCATATACATATTCTTTTTTGTGGGTTTTTTTTTTTGGCTGCTAACGATCTTGAAGTTATTTTTCCCACATATAAGCCTTTCCCATATTTAAGCCTTTAATTACATAAAATACATCTGTGCACATAACACAAAATGAGGATCCATTTTTGTTTTGCTCACATATTGAAAAAAATTGCCTGATATCATTTATTAATCATTTCATCTTTTCTGTCTGGTCTGTAAAGCCATCTTTATTATATGCCAAAGGCTCCCTGTATGTGTGGATCTGTTTCTTAGCTCCATATTCTGTTCCCGGGATGGGTAAAAAAGTCAGACAATACCATAGGGAGTATGGGAGTGAAGACATGTGACCACGGCATTCATGTAGAAGTATGGCAATACTGGCACCAAGAGAGATTGCTTTTATGCAATCTAGGACCTAGTCTTATCTGATTAGGAGCTAGTCAGATAAGCAAACATAGTAAGGATAATAGGAGATAGGCTTCTCTCTGTTGAGCAGGAGCTACAAGTTGGAAAAGGGAGTAAACTACAGTGATCCTTGTGGTGGAGGAGAGAAATGCCTAGAGGTAGATATACAGATGTGTGTATGTTGGGTGCGTGTGTATGCACACAGGAACACACATGCACATGAACACACCATTAGCAGTGGGCATAGAGTGTGCCTCAGTTATACATACTCCAATCAAAGAAAGCAGGACTCTCTGAAGGAATGGCTGAATCCATAAAGTGGCTCAGAGAATACAAGATGAGCATAGAACATCTTCTGGTGCTGACATAGAAATTCTCTGATAAGGATGGGAATATGTCAAAAATACAAAGGTTACTTTGAAGGGGCCCCTACTAGCGGAATTTGGGAGAACTGGAGCATCGAAGGGAATAATAGTAATAGATTAGAACCCTTTGGGATAATGAATGATGCTCCTTCACCCGCCATATAAGACAGGTCAAAAATGCAGGTATTTGCAACATACATCATTCTCAGCCATGAGTCTAGATCCAACATCACATCAGAGAACCATTTCCTTATTTCAATGGAAAACAAAACTGAAATCAACAAGATAAGAGCAAATACAAAATGCCATATTTCCTGTATTCAGTAGTATAAATCCTCAAGATATTAATATCCACTTGTCTTTCCCAAAACAGAAACAACTCATATTATGAGGTCCATGTTCACTGTAACATGAATTGCAGTGTTTTGCAAAACTGTGCCTAAGGATCTAGAGAATGAAGTAATTGAATATAAGACCTAAATATAATTTTTGAGAAAGTTAGCATAGTCTATATAATTTTATGAAGGTTTTTATTATAGCGGAATATCTACAAGGCTTAAGTATTTTTGTATCCTTCATATCCTTTTCTAGTAAAAGAATGTCTAGGCCTCATTAAGCTCACTGATATAGAACACTAATATCACAGAAACCAACACCTGCAACAACCACACGCATTCTTTTCAAGTGCACACCATGTTTTCACCACGATGAATGATATGCTAGGCTGCAACACAGGTCTGACTGATTGTAACTGAGGCCGTATGAAGAATATTTTCTGACCATGACAGAATCAACTGAAAGATTAATAACAATAAATAGCAAAACCACAAATAAAACCAAATATTTATCAATGATAAAGATAAATCAAAGATAAAATATGACGAAGAAAATTACAGAAATATTCTGGGAGTGCCTGAGTGGCTCCATTGGTTAGGCATCAAGTCTTAATTTCAGTTCAGGTCATAATCTCATGGTTTGTGGGTTAGAGTCCTGTGTTGGGCTCTGTGCTGACAGCATGGAGCCTGCTTGGGACTCTCTCTCTCCTCCTCTCCCTCTTCTGCTCCTCCATTGGCTCTGTCTCTCTCTCTCTCAAAATAAATAAATAAATAAATAAATAAATAAATAAATAAACAAACAAATTTTAAAATTGAAAAAATATTCTTAACTCCATAAAAATGAAAATAAAACACCAAAATTTGGAGGCTACAGTAAACGCTATGCTTTTCAGGCATTTATAACTTAAAAGTTTATACTGAAAAGAAGAAAAATCTAAAGTCAGTTATCTAAGATTATATTTTAGGTAGCTAGAGAAAAAAAGGAAAACAAATAAAAAGTACTTTGAAGAAAGAGAATACAAAGGTAAGAGCAGAAATGAACAAAATAGGGAACAGACAACAATAAAGAAAATTAAAAGCAAAGCTGGTTCTTTGAAGAAAGCAACAAAATTTATAAATCCCTGGCTGTACTGATGAAGAAATCACCATATCAGTAATGACAAAGACCACAAACCAGTTTTACAAACGTTCAAGTACCTTAACAGGGTTCACAAGAGGAAGACTGAATATAAGCCCCTGAAAAGATCAATATCATCAGTCATAGGGAACAATGCAAATTAAAACCATAGCGAGAGGTCATTAAGCCTCATTAACTGACAGAAGTTTGAAAGACTAACAATACTGGGGTGCCAGGGTGGCTCGGTCGCTTGAGCGTCCAACTTAGGCTAGCAATTCTGGGTTCTGATCTCTCAGTTCGTGGGTTCAAGCCCTGCGTCAGGGTCTGTGCCGACAGCTCAGAGCCTGGAGCCTGCTTCAGATTCTGTGTCTCCCTCTCTCTGCCCCTTCCCTGCTCACACACTCTCTCTCTGTCTCTCAAAAATGAATAAATGTTGAAAAAATATTTTAAAAATAACAACAAAAAAAGGAAAGACTAGCAATACTAAGTGTCAGGGAGAATGTGAACCAATCCTCATGTTTAGCTTCTGGGAGAGTGAACTGGTACATTCACTTTAAAAAGGGGCTTGACTCTCCATACAAAGTGAATCACCTACATACCAAGCGTTCCAGCCCCAGACGTTTACCCAAGATAAAATAAAACACATGCCCCTCCCCCATACTTATACGTGAACATTCATAGATGCTTTGTTAAAAATGTCCACAAACTACAAGTAACTCAAATGTCCTTCAACACTTCAAGGGCAAAAAAAAAAAGTGGAATAGTTTAATAATAAGACAGAATTAACACTTGATGCCCCAACAAATCCACAGAAAGGATCCAAACACAAAAGAGCACATACTTATGAAATCTGTACATATTTATATCTAGAACATAAAGAGCTAAGAATGGAAATTAGATATAAATTAAAACAATAGTGACCTCTGAGCTTGGAGTAGGAGAACTGACTGAAGAAATTTTCTGGGATGAACAAGATGGCTTGTCTCTTTCTTGGCAGGTCTTTACAAGAGTGCGCACCAAACTCACTGAGCTGCATTGCCTAAAATCTGTGCATGTTTTTGTATATGAATTTCATATTGATTTTGAGAAAAATGCAAACATTTTGCAAATGGTTGTAGTGTTTTTAGAGGTCTTTATGGGTTTTTTCCTAACACAATGTTTATATGGACAATTCATGTGTATATTTCAAAGTCTAAAATCCCTTACTGTATTCAGTTTTTGTGATGTTTTGTGTTTGCTGAAAGTAACAGAATAATGTAATGTTTTATCAAATTTTGCAGTCCAGATATATTTTTTAAAAAATTTATTTCCTTAAGTAGCTTATTGTCAACTTGGTTTACATATAATACCCAGTGCTCATCCCAACAAGTGCCCTCCTCCATGCCCATCACACCCCTTTCCCTCTCCCCCACTCCCCCTCAGCCCTCAGTTTGTTCTCAGCATTCAAGAGTCTCTCATGGTTTGCCTCCCTCCTGCTCCCCAACTATTTTTCCCCTTCTTCTCCCACTTCATCCTCTGTCAACTTTCTCCTAATCCACCTATATGTGCAGCCATATGGTATTTGTCCTTCTCTGCCTGACTTATTTCGCTCAGCATAACACCCTCCAGGTCCATCCATGTTGCTACACATGGCCAGATTTCATTCTTTCTCATTGTCATATAGTATTCCATTGTATATATAAACCACACCTTCTTGATCCATTCATCAGTTGATGGACACTTTGTTTCTTTCCATGTTTTGGCTATTGTTGAGAGTGCTGCTATGAACATTGGGGTACATGTGCTCCTATGCATCAGCACTCCTGTATCCCTTGGGTAAATTCCTAGCAGTGCTGCTGCTGGGTCATAGAGGAGTTCTATTGTTAATTTTTTGAGGAACCTCCACACTGTTTTCCAGAGGGGCTGCACCAGTTTACATTCCCACCAACAGTGTAGGAGGGTGCCCGTTTCTCCACATCCTCGCCAGCATCTAGAGTTCTCTGATTTGCTCATTATAGCCACTCTGACTGGCATGAGGTGGTATCTCAGTGTGGTTTTGATTTGTATTTCCCTGATGATGAGGGACTCTGAGCATCGTTTCATGTGTCTGTTGGCCATCTGGGTGTCCTCTTTGGAGAAGTGTCTGTTCATGTCTTCTGCCCATTTCTTCACTGGATTGTTTGTTTTTCAGGTGTGAGTTTGATGGGTTCCTTATAGATATTGGATACTATGTTTATTTATTTTTGAGAGAGAGACAGACACAGAGTGCGAGTTGGGGAGGGGCAGAGAGAGGAAGACACAGAATCCGAAGCAGGCTCCAGGCTCTGAGCCGCCAGCACAGAGCCCAACATGGGCTTGAACCCATGAACCGCGAGATCATGACCTGAGTCGAAGTTGGACACTTAACTGACTGAGCCACCCAGGCTCCCTCAGATATATTTGAAAGTGAGCAAAGAAATAATACCAATGCACTAATGAAAGAGAGGATCTGTTGCTTCCCAGGCCATTCATGGCTGTGGGTTTTGGTGCTATTTCCAAAAACATTAGTATGGTTTTCAGAATTGTTCATACAGAAATGTAACTGTTTCAGTGACCTCAGAAGATCTCAGGCCCTCTGCTAATGAAACTGATCACAGATGGATGCATAAACCAGTGTCCCCTCTTATTGTATCTGGCTAGAATTCATAGCAATAAAGATACATATAAGCATGGTGTCAAAAAGAAAGAAAACGTTTTTTTGAGGGGGGGTGTTTTATTTCAACTATGAGATAGCTAATGAAAACAACTGCTATCTTCATACCTTGTAGTTATCATACTTATCATTTGAGCCACTTGCATTTGCTATAGCAAATTATTATGCTTCTTAATTATCTACAAAGATATTATTTAAACATTTTGGAAGGACTATAAATTTATCGAACTAGGCTTGACTTCTAAGCAAAGCAACACACACACACACACATACACACACACACACCTGCTATTCAAGTATAGTCCTCGAGTATAGTTCTGTTCATGGAACAGCCCTGGGTGGCCCATGGTTTGGAAAAACTGGACCACCAAATGGAGGGGGAGAAAGGCAGGGAGATGGGTCTTTCCACTGGTTTTCCGGAAAAGTCAATGGGAAAAATAGTTCAACCATTAACTGGTCATTTTTATAGAAGGCAGGAAATTCCCAGGATTTTATTTTAATAGAAGAGGGAAATTCGAAGGCTCCTGATCTTGAGTACCTACTGGGAGCAAATAAACGCGCTCGTGCTTTGTAGCAATTATGTTGCTGGGAGCGATGCCGGTAGCGGAAGTGCCCTGGGAGGCTGCACGAGCAAAGCCAGTTATTTCTTCTTTTGCAACCTACTTATTTTTTACCCTCCTAATAGCATCTCTTGAAGGGCACAGAGGCCAATACTTGATATATTTAATAGATGTGTTTACTTATTTTTACCAGACTGCCTGTCACTGTCTTTAATTTTTTAAGCATCGAGCTTCTCTCATGAGAAATGAACCATTTTCTTCTGTAGGAATAGATGGACTCAGTATGATAGCAGCCGAACTGTGGGTTGACTTTTAGATACACGTTTGTTTGTGGGGTTTGGAGTTATGTCGATCTATGATTTGAAGCCAACAAAAATCCCATTTCATTATTTGGGTCACTTACCATCAAATTTTACCTGTCACCTTTGCTTATGTTTTTACACCTGATACACTTGACTATGGGAAGCTAACCCAAAGGAGTATAATGTAAAGTTAATATAAACCAGAATATTGTGACATGTTGTATCATATTGATTTTGCATTTTAATATAATTCCCCTCAAAATCAGCCCAGTAGTGATTGATACATCAGACTTCTTTCCTTCCTTTCTCTTCCTTCCTTCCTTCCTTCCTTCCTTCCTTCCTTCCCTCCTTCCTTCCTTCCCTTCTCTTTACAAATAGGTTCTTTTTTTCCCCCAGTCTAGTTTATTGAGGTATAATTTACACTCACTTTTGATTGTAGAAATCTATGAGTTTTGACAAATACCTTCAGCCATGTCACCACCACAGCAATCAATATATAAAAAATTTCCATTATCCAAAGATTTTCTTATGTTCTCCTTTATTGTCAATACCATCCGACACCTACCACCTAAAAATCACACTATTTTCTATCCCTATTTTGTGTTTTTCAGACCACCATATAAATGGTATCATAGAGTATATAACCTTTTGATTCTGGCTTATTTCACTTAGCATAATGCATATATTGCATATGTTGGTGAATATATCAATTTTCTATTTTATTAGCAAGTGGTATGTACTTGAGTGAACAACCTACTTTGTTTATCCAGTCATAAACTGAAGGACTTTTGGGGTTTGTCCAGTTTTTGCAGACTATGGATAAAACTCCTATAAACTTTCATGCAAATTTTTATGTGACTATATGTTTCCACTTGTCTTATGAGAATATGTAGCAGTAGGGTCGATGGGCTACATGGTAGGTATCTGTTAATCCTCATAAGAAACTATTAAACTACTTTCAAACTGGCAGTTCTATTTTGTATCCCTGCCAACAAGATATGAGAGTTACTCCACTTTCTTGAAAGCACTTTGTATGATAGAGTTTTGTGGGAGTTGTTGCTGTCATTTGTTTCCTTGTTTTGTTTTGTCATTCTAATGGGAATGTAGTAAGTGGCTTGTTTCTAAGTAAGTTGTTTCTAAGTAAGTAACTAGCATGACAGGGTGATCTATCTATTGGAGCTAGCTCGCTGGAAGACTGTGTGTCTCTCTTCTCAATTCTTCTTTCAGTTATGTCATGATCCATGGCTTGGAATCAGCCATGAAACCACAGAAACAGTCAGAAGTCAGGGTGGCTGTTCTGTTGTTTGTTTTATTTTGTATTTTATTGTTTTTTCCCATGTAGTGAGCTCCCTAACAGTTACCAGCACACCCCAGTCAGTGCCTTCACCAAACACATGTTTTAGAAAAATACGGTGTGTGTGACAAAGGGGAAAACAAATGTCTTCCAGAAAATATAGGGAAAATGCCTCACTATAGTGTATTAAATGTATAATATAAAAAGCATAAACATATAATATGGGTGCCAAGTTCAGACACAGATCTTCAGAGTAATTTCAAAGACTAAGTAACGCTGACAGTGAGAACCACAGAATGAAATGATCTGGATGAATGTTCATGGTGGGAAGAGCAGGGTCAGGACCAGCTGGTGAGATACATCTTTAGAGAACACAGTGAAAAACTACATAAGGAAATCTTTGCCGTATTACATCTACCACTTTCTCTTTTTAAAAATGTGTTTTTATTTACTTTTGAGAGAGAGACAGAGACAGAGTGCAAGCTGGGGACAGGCAGAGAGAGAGGGAAAGACAGAATCTGAAGCAGGCTCCAGGCTCTGAGCTGTCAGCACAGAGCCTGGCACGGGGTTCAGTCTCACAAACCGTGAGATCATGACCTGAGGCAAAGTTGGATGCTTAACCAACTGAGCCACCTAGGTGCCCCTACATTTAACACTCTCTGATTCCACCTCTTATTTTGTCACCTAGTCTTTAGCTCGTACCTTCATATAAATGACTGTGTTGAAATGAAACGAAGAGCTGGTATTTTGAAAAGAAAAACACAATTAATAAGTCCCTAGCCAGACTTCTCAAAAAGAAAAGAGGACCCAAATAGACAAAATCACAAGTGAAAAAGGAAAAATCACAACCAACACCACAGAAATACAAACAATTATGCGAATACTGTGAAAAACGTTATGCTAACTGGGCAATCTGGAAGAAATAGACAAATTCCTAGACACCCACACACTACAAAAATGCAAACAGGAAGAAATAGAAAATTTGAACAGGCCCATAACCAGCAAGGAAGTTGAATCAGTTATCAAAAATCTCCCAACAAATAAGGGTCCTGGGCCAGATGGCTTCCCAGGGGAATTCTACCAGATAGTTAAGGAAGAGTTAAAACCTATTCTCCTCAAACTTTTCCAGAAAAATAGAAGTGTAAGGAAAGCTTCCAAACTCATTCTATGAAGCCAGCATGACCTTGATTCCAAAACTAGACAAAGACCCCATGAAAAAAGGAGAATTCCAGGCCAATACCCCTGATGAAATGGATGCAAAAATTGTCAAGAAGATGCTAGCAAATCAAGTTCAACAGTACATTAAAAGAATTATACACAATGATCAAGTGGGATTTATTCCTGGGCTGCAGGGCTCCCTCAATATTCACCAATCAATCAACGTAATACACCACATTAATTAAAGAAGGGATAAGAGCAATATGATCCTTTCAATAAATGCAGAGAAAGCATTTGACAAAATACAGCATCCTTTCTTAATTAAAACCCTCAAGAAAGTAGGGATAGAAGGAACATAACTTACCATCATAAAAGCTGTATATGAAAGGTCCACAGATAATATCATCCTCAATAGGAAAAAACTGAGAGCTTTCCTCCTGAGATCAGGAGCATGACAGGGATGTCCACTCTCACCAGTGTTGTTCAACATAGTACTGGAAGTCCTACCCTCAGCAGTCAGACAACACAAAGAAAGTAAAGGCATCCAAATTGGCAAGGAAGAAATCAGATTTTCACTCTTCTCAGATGACATGATACTCTATGTGGAAAACCCGAAAGACTCCACCAAAAACTGCAAGAACTGATACACCAATTCAGCAAAGATGCAGGATATAAAATCAATGTACAGAAATCTCTTGCATTTCTATACACCAATAATGATGCAGCAGAAAGAGAAATCAAGGAATCAGTCTCATTTATAATTGCATCAAAAACCATAAGATACTTAGGAATAAACATAACCAAAGAGGTAAAATATCTATATGCAGAAAATTAAAGAAAGCTTATGAAAGAAATTGGAAAAGACACAAAGAAATGGAAAAACATTTCATGCTCATGGACTGGAAGAACAAATATTGTTAAAATGTCGATTCTACCCGAAACAATCTACACATTCAATGCAATCCCTATCAAAATAACACTGGCATTTTTCACAGAATAGAAAAGACAACTCTAAAATTTGTATGAAACCAGAAAAGACCCTGAATAGCCAAAGTAGTGTTGAAAAAGAAAACCAAAGCTGGCAGCATCACAATCCTGGACTTCAAGCCATATTACAAAGCTGTAATCATCAAGACAGTATAGTACCGGCACAAAAACAGACACACAGATCAATGGAACAGGATAGAGAACCCAGAAATAGACCAACAAATGTATGGCCAACTGATCTTTGACAAAGCAGGAAAGAATATCCAATGGAGAAAAGAGTCTCTTCAGCAAATGGTGTTGGGAAAACTGGACAGCGACATGCAGAAAAATGAACCTGGCCCACTTTCTTACACCATACACAAAAACAAACTCAAAATGGATGAAAGACCTAAATGTGAACAGAAGAAACCATCAAAATCCTACAGGAGAAAACAGACAGCAACCTCTTTGACCCTGGCCACAGCAACTACTCAACACATCTCTGAAGGCAAGGAAAACAAAAGCAAAAATGAACTATTAGGACCTCATCAAGATAAAAAGCTTCTGCACACTGAAAGAATCAATCAACAAACCTAAAAGGGAACTGACAGAATGGGAGAAGATATTTGCAAATGATATATCAGATAAAGGATTAGTATCCAAAATCTATAAAGAACTTATCAAACTCAAGACCCAAAAAACAAATAATCCAGTTAGGAAATGGGCAGAAGACATGAGCAGATACTTTTCCAAAGAAGATATCCAGCTGGCTAAAAGACACATAAAAGGATGCTCAACATCACTGATCATCAGGGAAATACAAATCAAAACCACAATGAGATACCACCTCACTCCTGTCAGAATGGCTAAAATTAACAATTCAGGAAACAACAGATGTTGGCGAAGATACAGAGAAAGGAGAACCCTCTTGCATTGTTGGTGGGAATGCAAACTAGAATTAAAAATAGAACTACCCTACAACCCAGCAATTGCACTACAAGGTATTTATTGAAAGGATACAAAAATGCTGATTCAAAGGGGCAATTGCACCCCCAATGTTAAAAGCAGCACTATCTACAGTAGCGAAATTATAGAAAGAGCCCAAAGGTCCATCGATTGATGAATGGATAAAGATGTGGTGTGTGTATATATATACGTGTGTGTGTGTGTGTCTGTGTGCGTGTCTGTGTGTGTGTGTACACACACAATGGAATACTACTTGGAGATGAAAAAAATGATACCTTGCCATTTGCAACCACATGGATGGAACTAGAATGTATTACACTAAACAAAATAAGACAGAGAAAGATAAATATCATACAATTTCACTCATATGTGGTATTTGAGAAACACAACAGATAAACATAGAGGATGGGAAGGAAAAATAAGATAAAAACAGAGAGGGAGGCAAACCATACAAAACTCTTAAATATAGAGAACAAGTGGGGGACAAGGAGTTAAATGGGTGATGAGCATTAATAAGGACACTTTTGGGATGAGCACTGGGTGTCATCTGTAAGAGATGAATTGCTGGGTTCTACTCCTGAAGCCAAGACTACGCTGTGTTAACTAAATTGAATTTAAATAATAAATAAATAAATATGTGTATACATAATATACATATATGTAAATATATTATATTTCTATACACATATATATGTGTGTTGAATGAAAAAATGAAATGAAATTGAAAGAAAACCTTTCTATCCCATTTAATGACTGAAATTTAAATATCGAATTATGGTGTCCAGCTCAAGTTGTTAAGAAGCAAAGAAACAAACAAAAAACCTTGTATCCAAATTTACATAGACATATCCTCTCAAAGTTATTTTCTGGATTTCATTTTTATAGTGGTGTAAGAATAATACCACGTCTCTTAAATTCCATATTGATGAAAATATTTATAATGCAAGCAAAGGATATTGTGTATTTTAGGGAAGTTACAGAAGGGCCATTTCAGATGTTAAATCTTTGAAAAATTGGTTAAATCTAACAAGAAATTTCTTTTTTAGAATGAAAATCTCAATTGACCCCAATGTGGCCCACTCCCTAATCTAGTCTCATCAATTAGGTCAGTGTCACATATGCTGTACCACATCTTTCTGTCAATGGGAAGAGTGAAATCAAAAGAAGGATTAAATAAACAGTTGGAATTCCATGACATTCAAAGAATGGTCTTTTATTGTTTTGGAATTATGCATATTTAATGCCAAAAAATATTTGATAAAGGAATGAATATTTATTTTACTAGTTCCTCAATGGAAACACCAGTTTTAATTTATTGATAGACAATAAATAATCTATTTTCTACAGGTGTATAAATAAGTTTTTAAAACCAGGAAGAACTCTTATTCAATCCAGAAGTCTAATAGGAAAGCTAAAAATATGAAAAACTGGAAGACTGTTTTTCTAGCATAATCAGTGTATTTACTGCTTGAATTCACTCATTCATTAATTCAAAAAATATTTACGAAGCAACTACTAGGTACTTGCCAACTCTTCCATTCTCTGGGGCCCCACTGGTAGAGAATAGACATTCAAATCCCATCTTTCATGAAGATAAAAAATATTGCCTGGATTTGAGTTGTATTTTAGGACACAGATTAAGGATCTGAGTAATTCAATGTGAGAGATGAAGAAAGGGAAGAGTCAGGGACAAGCGAGGTTTGGAAGATAGGGAGGAAAGATTTGGAAGGAGATGTACCAAGGATTTAACTCAAAGTGTCTTGGAGAATTACTTCGGAAATAATAGGTAAGCAATTGTATGTTAAATTGGATCTTAGAGGGAGCATCTGAGAGAGAAACATTAGAAGTTGTGAGAATGTGTCTAATATTTTATTTTTTTTTTTTTTAATGTTTTTTATTTTTGAAAGAAAGTGTGCCAGAAGAGGAGGGGCAGACAGAGAGGGGAACAGAGGATCTGAAGCAGGCTCTGGGCTGACAGCAGTGAGCCTGATGTGGGTCTTGAATTCATGACCTGAGTCAGTAGTTGGACGCTCAAGTGACTGAGCCACCCAGTCTCCCTTGTGTGGCATATTGTAAATCATGGGGTCAGTGAAATTACAAGGCAGAGAAGAGAATAGGGTGAAGACTGAGCCTTGAGGATCCCCAAACATAGAGATGAAATAAAAAGGAACCGGCACTAAACACCAGGAAGAAATCACAATAAAGTGAACTGGCAAGCTTTTCTACCAGATAGTGTAAGAAAAGCCAAGGAGAAAGGAGAACAGTATGTAATATGTATATAAATACATACACATATATATACATGCATATAGATACACACACACACACAATTTCAAACGTGTCTTGCACTTTCCAGATGTTTCTTCTTGGTACCAGGTGAATTTAGGGAGACACAGTCAATCCCTTATGTCACCCTGGACAAGCCTGAGTTCTCTGTGCCCTCTCAGGCACTTCAAACAGACAGTGCATTTTCACAATGCGTGTCTCTTTGATTTAGCCAGGTTATAAAGAAGAATCACTTGGATTCCATGACTTTTCCTGGGCCTTACTACAGGCCTAACGCGTTGAAAGACATTTTGCAGGCTATTGGGGGTGGGTTATGAGCAGGAGTGATATTGTGAAGTCAGAGGCAAAAAGGTGGATGTTCCTGAAACTAGGAAGGGAAGAAGAGAGAGAGGTCAGTGAATTTACCCAAGCATCTGGGCTCCCTCTTCTCCGTCCTGATCTCACACAGTGGTAATGGTGGAACCCCTAAGCAAAAGTGCCCATGTGGGGCACTTTGGGAGAACGCAATGTAGTACAGATGTTTCCAGTCCCACCAAAGATTTCTTTCCCAATAGTGGCCTAGAGAGAACATCAAGGCAATGGGGAAATTCAAGACTTGGTAGGACTGGGTGTCTTTGGGTAACGTTAGGTGGCTCTCCAGTACCCGATTCTATGGCTTTGAAGAGACCTTGGGACCTGAGTAAAAATCAAACATGGAGAAGCACAGTGAATTTCTCAGCAGTACAGGCTCATCAGTGATAGATAAAGGCTGGACATCTAAAATAAGATGAAGTTTTATTTATTTTTTTTACTTATTTATTTATTGACGTTTATTTTTATTCTTGAGAGACAGAGAGAGATACAGAGTGTGAGTGGGGGAGGAGCAGAGAGAGAGACACAGAATCCAAAGTAGGCTCCAGGCTCTGAGCTGTCAGCACAGAGCCCGATGTGGGGCTCAAACACACCAACTGTGAGATTATGACCTGAGCCGAAGTTGGACGCCTAACCAACTGAGCCACCCAGGCTCCCCGAGGTATCAAAAAGGAAGAAATTCCTATTTCTTGCACACACTGGAGCATGTAGATTGAGATTCCTACCTACTCTGTCATTTTAAAAATTCAGAAGTAATGGATGTGCATGGTCTGCTATCCAGTGAGTGTTCAATAAATATAAGATCCTTTCATGCTTTTGAACTAAATCGAATTTACTTAGAAGTGAAGGAATTCACAGCCAATATTTCCGACTTAAGGTGTATGGAAAAGTTCTCATGCTTCAAAATATTTTTCTCATTCTGTGAAATAATTCTTTTTTTTAAAAAAAAGTTTTTATTTATTTTTCAGAGAGAGAGAGAGACAGCATGAGCAGGGGAGGGTCAGAGAAAGAGGGAGACACAGAATCTGAAACAGACTCCAGGCTCTGAGCTAGCTGGCAGCACAGAGCCGGACCCGGGGCTCGAACGCACAAACCGTGAGTTCATGACCTGAGCCGAAATCAGACGCTCAAATGACTGAGCCACCCAGGGGCCCCAATAATTCTTTAAATAATAATAGCTTATTATTACAAATCTAACCGTCTGCTGTGACTAAAACTATTTCACATTTTAATGAAATGCAACTTAGCTATATATTTTTCTGTACATAATTTGTTGAATTACTTCTTTTCCTGATTCAGTAAAGAGTAGAATATGGAGTATTTTTTATAAGGTTTATTTATTTATTATTTCAGAGAGACAGAGCACATGTGGGGGAGGGGCAGAGAGACAGGAGACACAGAATCCGAAGCAGGCGCCAGGCTCTGAGTTGGCAGCACAGAGCCCGACCTGGGCTCGAACTCACGAACCGTGAGATCACAACCTGAGCCGAAGTCAGATGCTTAACCGACTGAGCCACCCAGGCGCCCCAGAATATGGAGTAACATTGAAGCGGAGATCTGAGCATGGAGCCTTCAATAAGATTTGCGATAGTGGGAGGAAGACAAAGGAGGCGATGGTTTACTGTTGAATGGAAGGGGTCAGACAGAGAGAAGGGGAAATGGCACAGATTTTGATAAGAGAAGATAACTGTTCTAATTTTACTGAAGGACAGTACTGCTGGCTTCCCATCTAAGCCTCAACAATCCTAAAATTCTCCTCCAGACCCTGCACTGCCTCTGATATACACTAAGATGATCACAATAGGAACTTGGATATGAAATATAAAACAAACTTATCTTGAATTAAAACCAAAAAGTCATGGCAAGGATACAGGGAGAAACAGCAGGACAGTAAACTGTGCTAGTCTGCAGTTACGGTATTGCGTTTTGTAGCGCCCTCTAGTGGCTGGGTCTGTACTGGGTCATTTTATCATCAGAGGAGTTCAGTTAGCACTGGGTGATGTATGGAATTGTTGAATCAGTACATAATACACCTGAAACTAATGTAACACCGTATGTCATCTGTCTTGGAATTAAAATTAAATGAAGTTTTAAAGATGCCCAGCTGAAATTACTTGCTCTTCATTATATTCTGAGTGATGATTCAAAACTCTATTCTTGGCCAAAATAGTTGAAGACTATTGTGAGAAATTCCTATCCTACAGAAGATCATTGCTTTTGTATAGTTAATTAGAAGTGAAAGTTGTTTACCATTGTCTTCTCTTCTTTAGAAAGAGAAGGTTGAAATCGGACACCTCTCCCCCCCCACCAAAAAAAGGAAAGGAAAATTTACCAAAAAGATTAACATGGATTTTCTCATGCACTGTCAGACTCAGAGATTATTCTTTTTTTCTTTAATTTTTTTAATGTTTATTTATTTTGAGAGACAGGCAGACAGAGAGCTTGCAGGGGAGGGACGGAGAGACAGGAAGACAGAAGCAGAAGCAGGCTCCAGGCTCTGAGCTGTCAGCACAGAGCCCGATGCAGGGCTCGAACCCATGAGTGGTGAGATCATGACCTGAGCTGAAGTCGGAGGCTCAACCGACTGAGCCACCCAGGCGCCCCATTCTTTACTGTTTATGGTTTATTCCTCCATAAGTATAGACCTTGAGTTTAAAAATAAATGGAAAAAAGGGGCGCCTGGGTGGCTCAGTCAGTTAAGTGTCCAACTCACGGTCTGTGAGTTCGAGCCCCACATCGGACTCTGTGCTGACAGCTCAGAGCCTGGAGCCTGTTTTGGATTCTGTCTCCCTTTCTCTCTGCCTCTCCTCTGCTCACACTCTGTCTCTCTCTTTCTCAAAAATAAATAAACATTATTTTTTAATTAATGGAAATGAATAACAAAAGTAGATTTAACACAGTTCCTCAGATTACATTTGTTTGCCAAAAATCCTACTAAACTCAATAAAATGATGCTTCCTGTTGTACAGAAGAGATTTAAGGCAATATGCTGTGAGATTTCACTTTGCCTAAGTAGACCAAACGTTTTGCTTTTGAAAATAGCTTCCTGGAACACAGAAGCAATGTACATGCTTTACCCTGGTATTCTTAAGGTGCTGTAACAAAGAGACCAATGAACAGAGAGGGACATGGGGAGGAGGGGTGGAAAACTGTTCAGTTCAGAAGTTAAGCTGGAGAAGTCCATGGAGATTTATTGGCATTTACAAGTACAATGGTTTGCTGCGGCGTGTATGCAACCCCGAGGGCCCCTTTCTGGGCTGACACAAGGGAGATCTGAGATGCCAAAACAACAAAGCTCAACCTTTCAGAGACGATGTATTTCCTTAATGTTAACCTTGTGGTTTTCTGTGCTCTGAAGTCCCTTGACCTTTCTTTGGGAATGAATTTTTGGATTAAATCTTAATGGCTTTTCAGAGAAGACTGATTATAGGAGCATAAAATAAAATGAATTATGTAATGAGTTTCTTCATTACTGCAGATTGATGGCTTCCTTATTGTCTGGTTGGCTGAGAATGGCTTCCTAAAGAGTTTGAGACAAGGCACCAAATGATTGAAATAATTTACTTCTTAAGACAAATCATTAAAGTGTCGTGTAAGTGGGGTGTGTGTGTGTGTGTGTGTGTGTGTGCGCGCGCGCGTGCACGCACGTGTATTTACATATGCTTCCTGGTGAATCAGCCCAACTCCTTAAAAAGTATTTTCTGACTAATAAGACTACTTAAGGAACAATTACGCAGAGACACAAAATCAGTGAAAAACATTTTTGTGGCACATATCTGACAGTACGTTCTGTACCCATGTGTTTGGTCAGCTATTGTTTGTCAGTCCCACTAAAATCAAGTGTCACTGGTGTGTGTGGGGCGGGTGGGGCTTTGTTCTGCTCCAGGCTGTACGTTTGCTACCTGGGAACATCCTCAGTAACACAGTAGATGCAGAGAAATTTATGAATAAATGAAAGTACATGTTTGTCAAAGCAAGGAAGGAAATGTGGGTGGTAGGTATAGTCTTTGTTTCTGCTACTGGTCAAGAGAGGGTAAGTAGTGTGTATAACATCACTTCTCCACAACCAGCCTCCATTCTCTCGACTCTAGTCTGCATCACAATTGTTTGAGGATCTTTCATTGTGGAGTGGCCCAGTTCTTTAACTCTTAAACGATCTAAGCCCAAAGTGGTCCCGGTACTGGGTTGCCGTAGGCTTCCATCATATATATTTGCCACTAGGCTGGACATATTACAAATACTCCCAGAAGGTGTCTTCATACTTTTCCCAGCACCCATTGTGTGGTGGCAATCCAATTTCTCCTCTATAACCAGAGGTAATAATTGGTCAACATAGTAACTACCTTGCTGTACCTATTGGCTCAGGGACACAAGGAGCCGCGATGGCCAGGTGGCAGGCTTAATCTCCAGTTAATGCAACTATTGTATATCCTCCAGTGGAACCATTTTTTTTTCTTGCAACTGAGCCCAGATTTACAGGATAAAAAGCAAAACTGTTATGATCGAGGCACAGTATCATAGGGGACACTTCCTACATCCAACCTTTGGCTTCTAGACCCATGAGATCGGCTCTGAGAGAAATAGTTCCGATTACCAGTTGCTTGTTCAGAGCATTTACTGTGTCTCCTAGAATAGCACACAACCTTGCACAAACTCAGTATTCAATAGATTTGTTCATCATATTTAGCTGAGGTGTTTCTAGCTAACAGGGGCAGGATAATATCAATGAATCCCATGGTTGTGAGCTGATTATCTCTTTTATTTCTTTATAAAATAAGCTCTTTATTCAGAAGAATTGTGTGAGACACTGTTGATGGTGAATAAGGCATTCAATTATTCTCGGTGTCATGACGCTGGCTGATTGTGGTCAAGGTAAGCAATCTTATATCTAGAATAAGCAACTCTTGAAGTGACACAACACTTTCTTTTCTTCCTGAAGGAAAACTTTTTCCTTTCATCTAATATGAACAACTTGCCCTCATCTGGCTGAAACACGTGGTGCTTTATTGAGGTCTCAGCTTTGTCTCTACTCTTTGCAGATTGGGACTCCGTAGTGGTGTTAACCATTTCAACCTTGTTGAGGGAAAGTTGATGCACTTAAGTTTATATATATTTTCTCTCTCTTTCACTAAAACTATCTTGTTCACGAGCCCATGAAGAAGCACCAGTAAGGAGCCTTAATAGGCATCACACAACATGGTATCTGGCCAACCTTACAACTGAGAGCCATTTCCACATTTGCCATTTGACCCCGTTGGGGAACATTAATTTCCTCATACAAATCCCCTCATAATCTGGCCCATTTGAAGTCCATTCTTAAGCTTTTTCATCAAAAATTCTTATCATCAATATTATAATTTTGTCCTTATTTCAAATTACATGTCTTTTGTGTATCTCATAACTGTTGGCTTTTATATTTTTAATGTTTTTTTATTTATATCTGAGAGAGAGAGATACAGCATGAGCAGGGGAGGGCCAGAGAGAGACGGAGACACAGAATCTAAAACGGGCTCCAGGCTCTGAGCTAGCTGTCAGCACAGAGCCCGATGCTGGGCTTGAACACATGCACCATGAGATCATGACCTGAGCTGAAGTTGGACACTTAACCAACTGAGCCACCCAGGCGCCCAGACTTTTATGTGATGATGCTATGTGTACTGTAACACCCCCATCCCTTACTCCTTAAAAACCCTGTTCGCTATTGTTCTTGGCTTCACCTTCTGCCACTACACTGGTAGGCGGGTGAGCCCCTGCTCGAACTTGTAATAAAGACCCTTTTGTACTTGCATCGGTGTCGGCTCCTTGGGAGTCTCAGGAGACTTGTGAATCGGGCACAACACAATGATACTGACATTGTTACCTTATGAGTTTTATTAACATACCTGAGTCCCTGAAATCTTTTAATTTTAGATCAGATTAACAGAATTCTTAACACCAAAAACCTGGAAAATAATTCCCTCTACAGCAAGGATGACTGGTGTGAACTCACTTACATACAATTTAAGTGCCAATATTCCTCTTTATCTGATGCTACCTGTCACAAGTTAGGTCAGTGCCAGTTAGCATTTTGGATGAGCAGTAACTGAGTGAATCAATGCTCTTTCAAGGGCTCAGAATAAATTTTCCAATTCTTTTTTACTTTCTTAACTGAACCTTGGAAGGATGAGTTTTTCAAGAGTGGTATTAGCAATGATTAAACAGGACAATCTAGTAAACCGGACTGCTGCAGCTGTCTTTACTTGAAACTGGATGTAACTGCCATCAGGGGTTGAATATTCCCTGTTTATTTTGTTAAGTGTGTGTGGGTGTGTGTCTGTGTGTGCGCGTGTAATTTCAACCTGGAACCAAAATTTTGATAAGGTAAATCAAACATTCTACTTTTATAAAGGAAAATATTTATTGAAGATTCGAGCTTATCTAGAATTAAGTATTGAGGAGTAAAGATTCAGTAATACGAGGGGAAAAAAGTCCTTATTAAGGTTAAATTGTTTTCTTCTCAATAGATGACCAAAAACATTTTTTTTTTCTCATTAGGTCAATACATATGACTAGAACACATCAAAAGTTGCATTACAGGGGAGCCTGGGTGGCTCAGTCGGTTAAGGATCCAACTTCAGCTGAGATCATGATCTTGTGGTCTGTGGATTCGAGCCCCATGTCAGGCTCTGTGCTGTCAGCTCAGAGCCTGGACCCTGCTTCAGATTCTGTGTCTCCCTCTCTCTCGGCCCCCTCCTCTGCTCGTGCTCTGTCTGTCTCTCTCTCTCTCTCAAAAATAAATATTTAAAAAAATTTTTTAAAAAGTTGCATTAGAACTATCCTATGACCCAGCAATTGCACTACTAACTTTTACTCAAAGGATACAAAATACTGATTCGAAGGGGCACGTGAGCCCCGATGTTTATAGCAACATTACCAACAATAGCCAAACTATAGAAAAGGGTCAAATGTCCATTGACTGGTGAATGGATGAAGATGTGAGACATATATACCTCATATATATATTCATATATAATAAAATATTTCTCAGCCATCCAAAAGAATGAAATCTTACCATTTGCAATTACATGGCTGGAGCTAGAGTGTATTATGCTAAGCAAGATAAGTCATTCAGAGAATGACAAATACCAATATGATTTCACTCATATGTAGAATTTAAGAAACAAAATAGATGAACATAGGGGAGAGCAAAAAAAAGAAAAGAAAGAGAGAGTTAGGCAAACCATAAGAATTTCTTAAATATAGAGAACAAACTAAGGATTGTTCCAGGGGAGGTGGACGGGGGATGGGCTAAATGGGTGATGGGTAGTAAGGATGAGCATTGGCTGTCATATGGAAGTGATGAACCACTAAAATCTACTCCTGAAACTAATATTATCCACATGTTAACTAATTACGATTTGAATAAAAACTTGAAACATTAAAAAAAACGAGTTGTGCTCATTACTTGGGGCTCTTAGCAATTCAAAATGGAAGCAAGGACAGTGACCCCACTCCATCCCCACTCACACACCGCCCCCCCACCCCAGAAGCTGTTGATTTTAACATTCCACTTAGAGAAAAGTGATTGGTCATATTTTAAACACAAAAGCACATTCCTGTTAGGCTAGTTGTAAGTTTCTATGGGGTAGAATTTGTGTCTTATCTTTTCACAGCACCTCTCTGTGCCTTGCACTGTGCGCTACACAAAATGGTTCCTCAATCCATGTCTCCTGACTGATTGTTTGACATGACTGTGGGAAGATCCTTTTTTCTTGATAGTCTATATTACATGAGAGATCAGGAGCCAAAGAGACTTATGAATCTTCATATCCCTGTAACTTCACATCTAGCTTGAACCCCATCATGAATTAATAAAAGCTCCTGAGTCTCACATAGCAATAGATATTAAAGACTTTCTAATTAAAATAATATCTATAAAGTTCCCCAGTGAGTATGGTGTGCAATAGACATAAAACAGAATTCATCAAAGCAACTCTTGGCTCTTTGAGGATAATATTTTAACACAACATAATATTTTAACACAACACGTTTTAACTCACCAAACAACAACAAAGGAAACCAAGATAACTCTGTAAATTATGCTTGGACTCTGTTTCTCTGTTGTTACTGTTGGAAATTTGTTACAGTTACAAATTCACGTTCAAAGATCTCTGAAAGAATGATCTGGCTTCTCCTTTAAAGCCCACTTGGAGACCCCTGTCTGTTGTAGCTCCACTTAAATTAATATTCTGGAGTGGGAAGTGGTGGTCCCTTGGGAAGGAGAAAACAGCAGTGATGCTCTCTGACAGTAAAAGGGTGACCTCAGAAAGGGAAACAAATCACCCATCTATGCAGTTGTTGAGTGGCTTCAGCGTGGAGGTGAGATGTGAGGTGAAGGGTAATCTTCCCCTGCCCTCAGGAAGCCTCACTGCCTGGTGGGTCTAGATTCTTAATGTGCCCCATGGGTTGACACCAGTATAAGTATGTGAGGCTTCAACACCACTGGCATTAAATAAACTCAATAAATGTCAATAACATTGGAATCAAATAATATTCAATATCATGCACCCTACGAAAGCCAGGGTTACTTGTGATTGTTGGCAGGACCCAACGCCTTCTGACCTTACCGCTGGCCGCCATCGTGGACACACAGCATTCGCTTTTGTGTTTGGATTTAACTCGTTTTTTCCTCTCCAGACAATATATTAAAAAATTCCTTAATCAGACATTTTTCACTTCAAAAACTAGGCTCCAAGCTCTCTCAGTCTCATCCAATTCCAGCTTTTTGAGTTTTTTAAACTTACGTCTGCACTTCACTAAATATCCCTCCTCCTGTCTGGAATGTCATTCTTTGTCTCTTTTCTCATCCCCTTCGTAGGGCTTCTGCCCAGGTAGTAAAATATTGCAACACTGTTAGCAAGGACACTGCAGGAACTTTCCCTCTCTTTTCTCTCTCTCCTCATCAAGCTGCATTCTCTGCAAAATACACTCTTTCCTTCCCTAGGATTCCCCGAGGCAAACATCATTAACTGAATTTACCATAATCTTCTTATTCTAGAGCCCTGCTTGTTTTTAAGGGTTGTTTTTCTTTTAATTTTTTTTTTAATGTTTTATTTATTTCTAGGAGAGAGAGAGAGACAGCGTGAGCAGGGGAGGGTCAGAGAGAGAGGGAGTCACAGACTGAAACACGCTCCAGGCTCTGAGCTGGCAGTCAGCACAGAGCCCGACGCGGGGCTCGAACCCACGAACCGCGAGATCATGACCTGAGCGAAAGTCGGACGCTTAACCGACTAAGCTACCCAGGCGCCCCTGTTTTTAAGGGTTTTTAACCTTTATATAGAAAGAGATGGAGTCATTATTATATAGAAAAATGTAATGTCCTACAAATATTTTCAAAGTAGAAATTATTGAATTGAATTGCTCTGTCTAACCTGGGATTTGGATGCATTTTACCCAGCTCTATAAAGTTCCTCAATGGTATAGACCTTAATGTAGTATCTTTTAAGGAATTATAGTCTAGACTAAGGATGAAAAACTCGGGATTGAGATGTACTTTAGGTTGGAATTCTACACCATTTTCTAGTATCTCTGGGATCATTGGCAAGTTATTTAGTCACTATATACCTCCTTCCACATTATTCTTTACAATGAGCCGTCTTGAGGACTAAATGGGATAATGCATGTGCAATAGGACCACTACCACGAGATGAAGTTACTAGTTACTAGCCAGTTAATAGTCATTTTTGTGTAACTGATGAGCACTTTAAATATTCCTCAAAAATTTTACCAAAAACTTTCATATGTTTTTTTTTTCACTTTATATGGTTTAATCAATGCATAATGCATTAACTGGGCTAACATATTGAGAAAATATTATTGTTGGGGCACCTGGGTGGCTCAGTCAGTTAAACATCTAAGTATCTGATTCTTGATTTCAGCTCAGGTCATGATCTCATGGTTCATGAGATGGAGCCCAGCATTGGGCTCTGTGCTGACAGCGTGGGGTCTGCTTGGGAATCTCTCTCTCTCTTTCTCTCTCTCTCTCTCCCCCTTCTTCCATGCCCAAATAAATAAATAGGCAGGTTTTTTTTTTTTTTTAACTTATTGTTAGCTGTTACAGGGCTAGGCTACTGGAAAAGGACATCTGAAACATAGACAAATTAGAATTAAAAGGCGGGGGGGGCAGGACACCTGGGTGCCTCAGTTGGTTGAGCATCCGACTTCAGCTTGGCTTATGATGTTGTGGTCTGTCAGTTCGAGCCCCGCATCGGGCTCTGTGCTGACAGCTCAGAGCCTGGGGACTGCTTTGGGTTCTGTGTCTCTGCCTCTCCCCTACTCATGCTCTGTCTCTCAAAAATGAGTAAATGTTAAAAAAAAAAAAAAGAGGTCACAGGTTGACATGTGCATTATGTTCACACTCTGATAAGTGTGGCAGGATTTAAAAATATTGTCATGAAGCTCACAGGTATCTTTAGGAGCTCTGGTAGGACTGCAGGGTCTCCAGTGTGGATAAGATATGGTGCCTGCCTTTCCAGAGTCCCCAGTTCCTGTGTAATTTGCTGCCTGCCCCCATTCGAATTCTGTAGCCCACTTCTACTGAGCATACGCTTTTATGAATCACATAAAAGTGGATCGAATGAAGAGCTAGAATTAGCAAAGTTAAATAAAAGTTTTTGCCAAGTATATGGCAAAACATACATTTTAGCCAGACGGGGGCAAAAGAGGGAGGAAGTAAATTGTTTCTGAGACAAGAACATTTGTGAAGTTATCTGAATGGAAACCACGGATGAAATTACCCAGAAACACACAAAGCGACTTGCTTCTATTTACAGCTAGAAACAATTGTGTTCACAGTTCTGTTTCTCTGAACATTTGCTGAATTACATAGACGAGGCAGCTGCAGCGCACTGGCCTCCGAGACCATGGATACAGAGAAGGCAGACAGGGATAGAAACAATCAATGCAATTACAGGAAGGTCAAAGATTTGTGTCCAGAAAAATGGGAGCAACAAGCTTTTGCCTAAAAATAGTGGGAACCTCCTATTAGTATCTATGCCTCCTATGTAATTTCTAGAAAATATCCTATAATCAAAGTCAAAGGAGAACTCAGAACTGGGAAAGACTCAAGCAATGAGAGGCTAGAAACATTTAAGAAATATGAAAGGAGTGGTAATATAAATAGTGAGAGAACTGGGGATGTATTATACCACTGTTCCAGAGATCAGAGAGGTTCTTCTGTTTCACACCTACTCCCAAAATGTACTGGATTCACCCCAATGCATTCTTCACAGTGATGCTAACAGTGCATCTCAACTTCCTTCCTTTATGCATTGCCTGGTTATGTGCATTACTGTGCAAAGTTAATAGGTCACCGTTTAGCTGTAGGAAAAGCTTTCAACTGCTAGTTTTCAATACTAAAACCACTCAATCTCAGGGTGCTTGGGTGACTTAGTCAGTTGAGTGTCCAACTCTTGATTTTGGCTCAGGTCATGATCTCATGATTCTTGGGATCAAGCCGCATGTCAGGGTCTGTGCTGACACCGTGGAGGCTGCTTGGGATTCTCTCTCTCTACCTCTCACTCCACTCCTCCCCTACTCTCTCTCTCCCTCAAAATAAATAAGCATTAAAAAAATAAAACCAAAATATCTTGCAAATCTAAAATCTCAGATTATAACAAGTTACTTTGAATGTGATCATAAATAAAAATAATGTTAAGCATGTTCAGTTTGCAGAAGTTTATATGGACCAGAGATAGCAAAGTTCTTAAAAATAAATCCCACACATGGGGCGCCTGGGTGGCTCAGTGGGTTAAATGTCAACTCTTGATTTTGGCTCAGATCATGATCTCATGGTTAGTGAGTTCAAGTCCCGAGTTGGGCTCTGTGCTGATGGTGCAGAGCCTGCTTAGGATCCTCTCTCTCTCCTCTCTACCCCTCCCCGGCCTGCTCTCTCTCTCTATCTCTCAAAAAAAAAAAAAAACTTTAAAAGATAAAAAGAATAAATCTCATGGGTGTTATATTCGTCTGTCTCTTGTATACTCAGTATACACTCCATAATCTTTAGAGAATCTGTGTAAATGCTAAGAGAGAAAGGAATGAAAATACTTCTGGGTATTTGTAGAACTTTATTTTTGATCACTGTCCAGTAGACAAAAAGTTTAGGGGGATTTTCTACAAATTTCATAAAGCAAAAATTTATCACTATTTATATTTTCATTGAATTATGCAGTAACATGGATTTGGAATGATAGGACTTAGGAATGTCTACCTAATCTTGAGGAAGTCACTCAACTCTTCATAGTATATTATTGATATATGAATAGAAATATTTTGTTATATGTGGGTCACAGCTTTGTTATGAGGATAGGATAAGGTCATATTGTAGGAATATTTACTATTTGGAAAGTACACTATTTCTAACCAGAAATGGGTACATTCTAGATATATTTTAAAAATACAGCCAAGAGTATTTCCTGGTAGATCTTTGAGGAAAAAGCAAGGGTCAGAGCATCGAGATTTGGGACAAAAAAACTAGAAGGATGAGTTACCTCATACTGAAAAGGGTAAGACAATGAAAGGATTAGGTTTAGGAGTCTGGATTTGTAAATATAAATTTAAAAGGACTGTAAGATATCCCAAGAGGAGATATGGAGTGAACAGTTGGAAATATGTGTCAGGAGCTCAGGGAAGGGGCGGAAAGAAGTAATACATATGGGAGACAACTGGTTTAGAGAATGCATTTTATTTATTTATTTTTAAATGTTTATTTTGGGCGGGAAAGGGCAGAGAGAGGGAGAAACAGAATCTGAAGGAGGCTCCAGGCTCTGAGCTGACAGCGCAGAGCCCAATGCGGGCCTTGAACTCACAGACCACAGGATCATGAGCCAAACTGAAGTCGGATGTTCAACCAACTGAGCCACCCAGGTGCCCCCCCTCCCACCGCCTTTTAATTCTAATTAAAATTCTTTATTTCAATTCTTTTAATGAACCATGAGATCATGACCTGAGCCAAAGTCAGACACTTAACCTACTGAGCCACCCAGGCACCTCTATAGATTGCATTTGAAAGCACTGAGACTGGATGTGGTCACCAAGTGAATGAGGGTGGATAAAGGAAAACCATCAAAAACCCAAACGCTGAAACACTGTGGAGTGTGAACCTTCAGAATAAAGGAGAAACCCAAAGCCAGAACACAGGATAAAGATCAGGAGAGTATGATGTCCTGGAAGCCATGCGAAGAGTCTTTAGAGGTGGGCGAGGCCGAGGCGTACTGTTTAGATCTATGATAATCTGATAAATCAGGTCTAGTGAAGGAGGGACATTGACCATCGGATTAACAGCATAGATGCTGTGGTGACCATGAAAAGAGCCATTTGGTGGAGAGGGAAAGGAAGAGATCAACTGGAATATAATGAACAAAAGAGAAGAGCTGGAGAAACCAACCACCAGAACCCTACAACCTTTTCATGGAGTTTGGTGTCAGGGATGGTGCGGGGTGGAGGGGGTGTGGGGACAACACAAATGGTGACTCAGGAGAACTGAAGGGACTCTGGGAAAGAAAAAAAAAGCTGCTTTTTGTCCTTTGCTTCTTTTCCTGCTTCCATTCTTGCACCCCCGCCTTACACACATACACATACAGTATATGGCCTCCATGTAAAGGGCAAGAAGTCAATGATTTCTCTGGAGTCAGCCAGCACCACAGATCGTAACTAAGGAGTGACTGGGCCGGGTCGTCATAAACCTTCTCCGGGACCACTGACTCTAAACACCTTGAGGCCAAGACCTCTGGCTCCAGGGCATAAGTGACTTACAAAGGACACCAGAGCACTAGTCCTTGACTGACCAGTTCCTGGATGCCGTACAGGACATGTGCACCTGACTACAACTGTCATTAAAACCCCAGACCCCAAAACAAAGACAACACTCACCACTTTTTACCTGCCATACGTGCACTCTCTCTTCACCTTCAGTAAATTCTGCTTTCACCTACTACTGCCTCATGTTTGATTTCCATCTTGTGTGAAGCTAAGAACCTTCTTGGCTTGGTCCCGCGGGACCCTCTTTGGGTCCTTGGACCCAGCCCGCCGGCATCAATGGGACAAGGGCAGAGGTGACAATGGCATTTTTGTTTATTTTTAACAGAAGATATTGCAGCATATTATTTTAGTTTATTTACTTATTTTGAGAGAGAGAGAGAGAGAATGAATCAGGGAGGGAGAGAAAGACGGAGAGAGACAGCCAAGCAGGCTGCCAGCTGCCCAGAGCTTGATGTGGGACTCAAACTCAGGAAATCTTGAGATCATTACTTGAGCCGAAATCCAGAGGCAGACACTTAACCCAGTGCGCTATCCAGGCACCCTACTTATGTCCTTATGTTGATAGCAGTGATCCAGCAGGGGAAGAAACTTTAGTAACGCAAAGAGAGAAAAGGATGAGTAGCTAAAGTCATGACCTTGAGTAGGGGATGCCTTACAGTTCAAAAGTAAACTGGGGCACCTGGGTGGCTTGGTTGATTAAGTGTCTGACTTCGTCGGCTCCAGTCATGATGTCATGGTTTGTGATTTCCAGCCCCGAGTGGGGCTCTGTGCTGACAGCTCAGAGTCTGGAACCTGCTTCAGACTCTGTCTCCCTCTCTCTCGGCTCCTTCCCCACTCATGCCCTCTTTCTCTGTCTCTCACAAATAAAAACAAAACGTTAAACATTTTTTTAAAAAGTTTTTAAGTGCAAAAATTGGCTCTAGATAGGAGCAAAGGCCTTTACCATGGTCAATGGCGCAGGATACAGGTATTAGGCGTAGTCAGATGACAGAGCATAAGGAAGTGTTTTCATTGACTGTTTTTCAGTGAAGTAGGAATCTGAAGTGCTCCTGCTGTGCTCCAGGCACTCTTCAAAGGGCTATATTTTTAGTAGTTTATCCAATGCTCTTAAGCACTTTGTGAGGTGAGCATTGTTATTCTCAGTTTGTAGATAAGAAAACTAAGACAGAATTGAAGGACTTGCCTGAAGCACACAGCTAAGTCAGTGACTGCCCACTGGGCAGGAGGGAGGTGGTGAATGAAGAAAGCACTGGGTGATTGCACTGACAGCCCCGATGAGGTCAGAGATTGTGAAATTAATGGGGAGGGTATAAGAGCGCGTTGGTGGCTCAGTGGGTTAAGCATCTGACTCTTGATTTCAGTACAGGTCATGACCTCGAGGTTCATGAGTTTGAGCCCCGTGTTGGGCTCTGTGCTGGCAGCTCAGAGCCTGGAGCCTGCGTCGGATTCTGTGTTTCCCTCTCTCTCTGCCTCTCCCCAACTCACGCTCTGTTTCTCTCTCTCAAAAATATATAAATATTTAAAAGTTAATTAATTAATTAATTAATAGAGGGGTGGGTGTAAGAGCACCTTGGTGGCTCAGTGGGTTAAGCATCTGATTCTTGGTTTCAGCTCAGATCATGAGCTTGGGGTTCGTGAGATCGAGCCCCGTCGGGGGCTCTGCGCTGACAATGAGGAGCCTGCTTAAGATTCTCTCTCTGCCCCTTCCCCACTTATGCTGTCTCTGTGTCTCCCAAAATAAATAAAAACTTTAAAATTTTTTAAATAATAAAGGGGTGGGTGTAATTTGCTGTGACGTGGAGCATCATGGGCCAGCCTGAGTATAAAGCTTAATTTCAGTTTCTTCCTTTGTAAAACCACAGATAAGGAGTAAAAGTAGCAACCTAAGTTAACTGCACAGGTACTTGATTAATACCACCTTTTCTGCTGTTTTGATTATTAGTGGCAAAGGTTTTTCCTGTCACTTCCGTTCAGACTAACTTGCCCTTACCAGTGACGGCTTTTGATTGTTTATTGGCCGAAAGTTGACAAAGCTTGCTTTATTGCTCAGTTTTTCTTTTCCCTCTGGCATGTATTTCGGGAGTGGCATTTCATCTTCATGACTTTTCCACAAATACATAAGGAAGACCTTTTGGTTCTCTTCTGCATTTCACAGTAAATTAGTTCTCAGGCCCCCAGTGGATCAAGAGCCACAGAATTGGGGCTGGCTCATTTAACTCTAAACCTGTGCAGGGGGTAAAGGATTCTTAACTCCTGATTCCAGCACTGTGCAGAAACCCTGTGCACGCGGGATATTCCTCAGACCCGCAGAATCTGGCTCTCTGCCTCTCCACCTCATCGAGGAGCTCTGGCTCACGATCAGCTTATTCACATTCTGGGTGAGTTTCCCAGCCTCCTTGAGAAGTGTACACAGTGAGGGTGCTCATGTTTGGGTTTGGAAGCAGTGCAGAAATGCTGGCTTCATTAATATCAGGAAGCACAGAGCCAGGAGCCAAGTGTGTTATAAAAATGATAACAAAAAAAAAAAAATCCAGCAACCATTAAGTGACATTCTGGCAACTCTTAAAGTGATAGTTGGAAAAATGATAGTTGTATTAGGCTAGTGACAAATAATATAGAGATGAGTAACAGCAAAAAAAAATTTTTTTGCCCTTAACCTCTCTGGCTTACGTGGAATAGAGGTAGTTAACTAGTCAACTTGGTATTTAAACCTTCTTTATATAATTGAAGGCTAATTTATTAAATTATTTGTAGAATTATGGAACCATCTATCATTTCAGTGAAGTGATCTAAAGTTTGGTCTTGGTCACCTCAATTCACAACTCATCCCTTATTGTTCACCTAAAAATAACACTGCATGTTAACTAACTGGAATTAAAATAAAATAAACTCATCCCTTAGTATTAATTCTTCCACACATACTATGAACCATTCAACTATCTATTGTACTTTATGTGCAATGTTGACGAACATTTAAAGTGTACGTATCACTTAATTCCCTCTGTTGTGTTAGAAATTAACTAACACAGGTGAAAAAAGCAAGGATATCTAAAAACTCATTGCTTACTAAATAGCATAGTAGCCAAGAATGGGAAGTGTGGGGGCAAACAGCTGAGTTGGAACTCCAGCTCTGATCCATCACTTGCATGCTCTGGGATTCTGGGGGGTTACTTTCCTTGTCTGTGCCTCAGTTTTCTAAAGTATAAAATGAGACAAATAATTGCTCCTACTTCATAGGATCACTATGAAGGATGAAAAGAAGTAATATGCGTCAGCAGTGAAATACTCGCTGCCCATAGTAAGTTCTCAGTAAGCATTAGCTGGCTTTTCAAAATAGTTTTCATTATCATTCGTTATTGTTCTTTGTTACCATTGCTATTATGATTACTATTTGATTAGGTGTCCCCAGGAACACCGACCACATTCTGATAGGCTTGAGGACCGAATCAAATATGGCAGAGAATCTTGGTGGTGGAAAGGTGCTCATGATAACAGCCAGATCACAAGGAATTCCTGGCATAAAATGGGCACACTGATTTATGCTGGAGGGATACGTCAGGATTTATAGTCAAATCGTGACTCTTGGGGGCAAATCATCACTGGCGTGGCAGCACATTTGCCCTTCTCTGGGTTTCTCCCCTCTGCCTCATAGCATCCTATAGAATAAGTGGATGGGGGAGGGGGGCCTGGGAGGGGGTGGCTCTAAAGGCCACTAGAAAGTCTATAGACACATTAGGCTTTTAACCCAAGAAAAATTATGAGAAAATGCAGAATCAAAGCATTATCAATAATATTGGATAATTTTTTAAAAACAACATAGTGTGAAATACAATATATAGAGGACTGAATTAAACATGTACATTTTAAAAAATAAAATAACCACTCAATCAAATGCCCAACAGGTCAAGAAATAGAACATTGCCAGGACCCCAATATTAGCCACCATCCCCGCTTTGGGCTCTGCCCAATCACAGCACCACAGCTTTAAGGGAGACCCTTCCCCTTGCTTGGTCATAATCATTTCACATTTTTCTTCTATATGGTTTTACCAATACAAATTAGGCATTCAAAGCTAATCAATATAGATTAGGCTTGCCTATTTTTGAGCTGTTTATGAATAACTCATGCCATTTGTTTAGTTTCTTGATACTTTTGTTCAACATTATGTTTATTTGCATCCAGGTTGTTTGTTTATTTGATTCGTTGTTGAATTTTTTTTTTTTTTTAGGGAAAGGGCTAGAGTATATAAAGCTGACAGAAAATGCATACTATATGCAGTTTGGTGCATATATGTGATTATTTTCTTTAGCATATACACACAGGGATGTATATGCTGTTGGAGCTGTTATGTATGGAACTGTTATGCCATAGAATGAGCTTGTGTTTGGTGTTATTAGATAATACCAAATAGTTTTCCAAAGTGATTTTACCAAATACCAACAAATGCCACATCATAGTCTCACTGGTCCACATCTTCAATAGCATGATCTGTTTTAACACTTTGTAATTTTACATGATCTATTGAGATACTTATGGTATCTTCTTATAGTTTTACTTTGTATATATTACTCATTAAGTTAACTATTTTGCTTGCCTTTTTGAAAGGCCTACTCAATTATTTTGCCTACCCAATTACTGTTGTGTTATCTGACCATTTTTAAAAAAATTGATTTGTAAGAGTTCTTTGTGTGGCTTGGAAACCAGTCCATCAATTATATGTGTTGCAAATACCGCCTTGTATTTAATAGCACATCTTTGTTCTCTATGCATATTGTTGAAAAAGAGAAGCTGTTAACTTTAATGTGGTTGATTTTACCAATCCATTATTTTATGGTTTGTTCTTTTTATGTCCTGTCTTATGTAAGAAATCCACAATGTCATAAAAGCATTTCCAGTACTAACCTCTAAAAGATTTATAATTTTGGCTTTAACATTTTCACTCCGTGTTGCTAGTTTTTCAAAATTTATTATGAACAATTTCAATTATAGAACAGAACTGAAATGATTTTACAGTGAATGCCTGTATGCCTTCAGTTTAGATTCTAACTTAACATATTGTTATATATTTTATCAAGTGCTTATCCATCCAGCTGTTTATGCTTGTATAATCTATTAATCATCCTGTCTTCATACATTTCAAAGGAAACTACAGACAGTCAGAGGCCTCCCAACAGGTAATCTGCACACACATTATTAACAACTGTTCAATACTTGCTGATAATTTTTCTTTAGATGTGAAATTCACTTAAATGAAGTAAACCAATCTGATGTATGCATTGACTTTTGAAAAATATATACACCTCTGAAATGCAAACTATTATCAACATATATTACCTCAAAATTATAAAGTTTCCTCACGTTCTTTTCCAAATAATCCCCATGCCTCCATTCTCACACACACAAAAAAGTACTGCTCTTCTATTTTTCATGATAGACTAGTTTTCCCTGTTCTAGAGCTGTACATAAACGGAATTAAACAATACACATTACATGATCATGTATCGTTCAGCAGATCTTTTCTAAGGTTCATTTACATTGTTGTGTACATCAGTAGCTTATTCCCTCGTTGAGGTGACTAGCACTCTGCCCTGTGACCATGCCACTTGTTACTATTTCTGGTACTGTTAATCAGTTTGTATAGACTTAAATTACATGTGACATAAATTTCCTAATGCCTAAGGAAGGCACTTCACATTTCTTCTTTCATTCAACTCTATTTTACTTTCATCTTTGAAAGATGCTCTTTCTGGGTATAGAAGTGTAATACGATCTTCTTCTTCTTCTTCTTCTTCTTCTTCTTCTTCTTCTGAGAGAGAGCATGCACACATGAGTGGGGGAGGGGCAGAGAGAAGAGAGAGAATCCCAAGCAGACTCCATGCTGTCAGCACAGAGCCCCAAGCAGGGCTCGAACTCACAAACCTCTAGATCATGACCTGAGCCAAAATCAAGAGTAGGATACCAACAAAATGGACCACCCAGGGGTCCCCCTCCACTTTTTAATTCTTCAAAGATTCTGTTCTTTTCTGGGTATCATAGTTTCTTACAGGAAATCTTTTACAAGTGTTATCTTTGTTCCTCTGTATATAATATCCTTTTTTTTCTCTGCATATTTTAAGATTTTTTTTCTTCATCATATGTTTTGAAAAACAGGTTATGTGATTTGATATAATTTTTTTATATTTCTCTTCCCAGGCTTCTCCAAGATTTTTGCCCCTGTAGCTTTATAGATGGCATCAAATTGGCAAAATGTTGGCCATGATTTCTTCAAATATCTCTCAGCCCCTCCCTTTTCTCTGGAACATGCACACATTCCTTGTCTTCTTACCACATTTTCATATTCTCCAGTTTCTTCTGTTCCAGTATACTATCTGTTTTATAATTTTTCTCACCCTTCTTCCATATCCTCTTCTTTACTGTCAGAAGATTCTATTCAGCTATTAGTCCTTCTATTGGATATTGAATTTCAGGTTGTTTTACATGTTTTACTTAATTTCTGGAAGTTCTGCTTTTTCAAATATACTTAGTTATCTTTTAAAGTTCTCTGTCCATCAAATATACCCAAGCTTTTATTTTTCCCTCCACACATAATAACCTAGTTGTTGCATAATCTATTTGAAGTCCAATATCTTGAGTCCTGATTAGTCTAAATATTCTTTTTTTTCCTTATTATTTCTACAGGCTTTCCCTCACTGTGACTTGTTAGTGCATTCTTGATTTTTTTCTTAAAATTTTTCCTCCATGTTGTTCTTTTAAGATATATAGGTGGACATTTGCCAAGTCTAGGATGAAAGATTCTTCCTTTGTAGTAGATTTGAATTTCCTTCCATCAAGCTCCTGGAGGCACCGATAGTCTAGAACCACTCAGAGCAAGTTCCTGCCCAAGGTTCCCTGGACCACAGAGAGGTAGTGAGTAAGGAAGATGTAAATTCAGGTCAGTATTGAATCTGCCACAACCACCTGGGGTCAAGTATTTCCCTGCTTTTACTCTGCTCACACAGAATCCGTGTAGAGTAAATGCCGTTGCTATCCTGACCACGCAGCATCACAACTCATCACTTCCGTTCATGACGGAAGTGGCATCTTACTGCAAGAAAGAGATTCCTTCTTCGACCATAGGAGAGCACTTGTATAATTTGCAGGCAGGCAGGAGATGCTGCGCATATGGCTGTTTACAACTCTGAACACAACCTTCTATCAGGGATGAATGGAAGTTGGTGGAAAATACTGGTTTCCTTGTCCCTCTGAGGAGAGTTCTGCACTGTCTCCCAAGGCTCCCGAGGGAGATTGAGCCACAGTTATTCTGGGCAGTAATTGGTTGCTTTACACAACTGATACTGACCCTCTTCCCTTCCTGGGCTCACAGTCTCACTCTCTGGGATCGCTTCCTGTCAGTTTGGTTTCCCAGGAAACAAACCCTGAGGTTCTGAGACGTTATATACAGAAGGCTTCCTGGCAAGTACTCTCTCCATATGTGAAGACAGATGAAGCAGGATTGGACAGAGAAAAGTTGAACCCAATAGGATTGCACCTGAGACCCCAAGTGACCCCACAGGGAGGGAGCTCCAGAGTTAAAGGGCCTTCAGACATTTCCCACACTGAGACAAAGATGGCGGGCCTGTGTATCCCCTGCACAGACAACTCACTGAGTGTGGGCTGCTGTCAGGGAGGGGATGACCTCCCATGCCAAATGGCCCATTTTGCTCTTGACTGACCACTAGAAATCCTTAATTTAAGATTTAAACAAAAATTTTTAAGTTTATTTATTTATTTTGAGAGAGAGTGCAAGCAGGGGAGGGGTGGAGGGGGGTAGGGGAGTGAATCCAAAGCAGGCTCCACACTGCCAGCATAGAGCCTGATGTGGGGATCCAACTGACAAACTGTGAGAGTATGACCTGAGCTGGAATCAAGAGTTAGACGCTTAACCAACTGAGCCATTTAGGCACCACTAGTTTTTTGTTTTTTGTTTTTTTGTTTTATCAGAAATTCTTGACAGTAATGTCAAGTTGGGGTGTTCAAATCAAATCATCAGTGAAATTACCTAAAAACTCCTTTGAAATATCAAATTGCTGGTTAGAAAGTAAGGTGCTCCTTGGCCAACATCTAGGAGGAAATGGAGGAGCGTAATAACTGGGGGAAGAGATGACCACAGCCCTTTGGGCTTGAGGTTATTTGTGGATCTCAGAGATGGTGGGCCCGTGGCCTGTCTGCTCAAAAAGAGAATGCTCTGCATTAATCTGAGATCCCAAAGTCAACTCTCTCAGAGTAGAGATGAATTATATCTACACTGACACCTCACCCACTGCAGGGGAGAGCAAGGAAATAGTTGCTGTGAATCTTAGGTTGGGTTTCCACAGAAGCTACTTGAGAGCTAGATTTGAACACATGTGGTTTATTGGTAGGTGTAGTGGGTGTTGTATTGTGCAGCCTGTATTCCCCCTTCAGGAATGACACACTCATTCCACCACACCAATGAGTGTGGGCTGCAGCTGGCTCTCAGGCGAATCCCTCTTCAGGACCTACACCCAGTTGAAGAGATCTTCTTCTTGACAAAATGCTGCACACCATTCAGTTCTTTGTAAAGCAGATCTTTGCCAGCTAAAGAAGAAGAAGGAAAAGGAGATGAAGGATTTCCTTGACTCTGCATCAAGAAAAGGAATGATTTTTACCCTTATCTTTTATACCACCAGGAAAAAAACATCTGGATGTCTGAGGAAAGGACTCTGTGAGGGTTAGCTGTATGGAAGGTATCAGATGCATCTTAGTGGGGTTTCCTGTAGAGGCTTAGAATATATGGCCTCAGCGTATTCTGCAGCTGATGCCTCAGAATCAATGACCTGGGTTTGAAATGGACAAGTGAGTATAACTCAGGATGTCCAAGGACGCTGATCTCTTGTATTTTAAATAGTATAATATATTTGGAAGAAAATAGCAAAAAGTCACACAGCCAGCTTTACTGTCAGCTTCACCAGAAGTTGAAAGTGCTGTCCGTTGTGCTGAGTAGCCATGCATGTTTTGTAAGAAGTTCTCATCTTGTGACTTCAGGTAGCACTTTTTTTAAAGTTTATTTATTTTTTGCAGGGGAGGGGAGGGGCAGAGAGAGAGGGAGAGAGACAATCCCAAGCAGGCTCCATGCGCCAGCCCAGAACCCAATGCGGGGCTTGAACCCACAAAACTGAGATCATGACCCGAGACCAAACCAAGAGTCAGATGCCTAACTGAGGCCCCCCAGGCTCCCTAACTTCTAGCAGCACTTTGAGTTGCTGCCTTGCCATCTTGCACCTTCCTCACTAAGCACCCCTTGGGGTAATGCACGCGGCACTGATATCAGTCCACTGGTTCACGAAATGTGGCAGATCTACCAATATTTGCACACGTGAAGAAAATCCCATGAAGATACAACTTCAAAAATACTGGGACAGATGGCATGAAAAACCAAGAAGAAGAATTAGGAAAATACTTTGGGTGGCAGAGAAGTGATTTTTCTATTTGATATGACCTAGCCTCACATCACCCCCCCCTCCTTTTTTCCTTTAGATTTTAATGCCAATCAATCAGAACTGAAAATAAACCTGAATGGCTTAAAATCACATTTGCAACTTGATCATCTGTTTTTCTTGTTTCTGTGATGTTATTTTATTCTTTAAAGACTTGTTAATTTTTTAGAGAGACAGCGAGAGCACAGTGGGGAGGGGCAGAGAGAGAGGAGGATAGAGAATTTGAAGTGGGCTCTGCACTGATAGCACTAGGCCCAATGTGGGGTTCGAACTCAGAAACCATGATATCATGACCTGAGCCGAAGTCAGGCACTCAACCAACTGAGCCACCTAGGCACCCTTTGTTTCTGTGATTTTAATAAGTTATTTGCTTTAATAAAACTTAAGGAAAAAAATTTCAGGCAATAGAAATCTCGGATTAAGTCTGCAGTTCATTCTCTATAAAGAAATCTGTTTTGTGATGAATTTTTCAGTGGTGTGCCTATTATAGTAACATTCAAACCCCTGTGGTGATGTTATATGTGAAGCAAATATTCCTTTCTCTCGCTGAGTCATTGTAATATTCATAAGACCCTTCACTTTGAGGGCTCACCATGTACTAGGTGCACAACAGACACTGCAGTGGGCTGCTTGCTAATGCTTGGAGTCACTGACCAGCACACATAGGCGTGTCCTTGATGGGGGCACACAGTGGCTGGCAGGGTTGACAAGCAGAAGGAAATGGCAAAAAGGTTTTGACACTCATGCGTTCAGCAGCCAACACCCTTCATTCAAAAGCCATGTGTCAGAGAGCTGGTGAGTGTCCCCAGGAGGCACTTTCCTGACACACTGGACTTGGCCTGACTTCTCAAGGCTTCCTTGCCACCAGCTCCAGCTCCACATCCACTTTGTCTCTTTTGGCTAAAATCTTGTCCCAGGACCTACTTCTTTTAACAGAACCCAGCTGGTACACAGGAGATGTATATATTCCTGCCCAGGAGTTAAGTACCACCCCCCTCCCACTCCTCTGTCCTCACCACACACAGCTTCCAGGCCTGGCCAGCATCTCCCAGCTGCGCCAGTACCCCCTCGTATATGTCTCACTTCTCAGGACCCACTTCAGGACCTTCCTGAATGTTCTCACCTTCCCCCATGCCATGATCGTGTGCTACCATACACCTCCAGCCAGAACATCTCTGTGCATGTCTTCTAGGGACCTCTCTCTCCCTTCTAATTTGAACTGGGCTTGGGGAACACAGCCCTCATTCCCTGACAGAAAAGAAAATGCCCCACTACTGTCATGGGGCTGACACTCTTTTACCCCCATTAATGTTTCCTAAATTCTTTAGTCTTTTCTCATTATAGACCTACGGAGACAGGAAGTTGAAAGTCATAGTAAACACTGGAGAGGCTCCTAGGCTTCTCCACAGCTTTACCTTTCAAACAAAAGAAGATTCATCTCTCACCTATTGCTCTCTGCCTTGCAACTTCTTCTGAAACTCCCAGGTAATAGGAAAAATACCATTTATCAATCGAGTAGAGTAAGAATTATTATTCCATTTTATCACCAAGAAAACAGAAGCTCAAAAGATGAAATAATATTTCCAGGTCACTTGATGATCAGTAGCACGTGTCGTCTCCACTTCAACAAACTTCAGACTTCCAATCACATTCAACTGCAGCCTGCATGGGCCAGACACCCATCAAGTGTCCAGGAATAGACATTTGCTGAAGGTGGGCATTGCCTTTGTTCTAAGTCGACATGACACCTCTTACAATCTACTTGTCTGCAAGTGTTTTTATTTTCCAATCAGCATTTGAGTTGGACCCTTTGTTGAATTTTTAGAAGAGGAAGACCTTTATGTAGCATGTCTCAGAATTGAAGAATCGCTTTAATGAGGTGGCCCCTGTGTGGATTTCTCACCCACAGCCTGCCATCTTCCTCTAGGACTTAAGTGACAAGAAGGGAATGGGACAGCACACCCTTTTCCTCACAACCACAAAACTAATTCAAATTCAGTGAGACTCCCCAAATTGAAATCCAGAGCTTGGCTGACCTATCTAATGATTGTTCTCTCCAGCAGCTTGTGAGCTCTGAGATGCAGTGTCTGAGCCGGAATCTGAGCAGCATTCATCCGCATTTCCACTACTTCCATTTAACAGAAAGTGGCAGGACAAAGCTCTCAGAAAATGAGGTTCTGAATTGCCAGCAGTTCTAAGANAGGGATGAAACCTTAATACAGAAACAGACATCTCAGCGAATTGGATGAGGACAATTGGATAAAAGGCAGGAAATGTGTAAGGAATACATCATGGCACAATTCAATCACGGTCACCAGCATATTCTCAATGGAGAAATCACAGGGCAACTGTACCCCACTGACACAGCAATCAGAATGCTGGCCCTCCCCTCCAAGCCAATGTGCCCCACTGTCTGCGAGGTTCACATACAGCAAGCTTGCGTAGCAGGCAGCAGGCCCGGAGACAGCTGCTTTGAAAATGAACAGCCATGACAAGTATGTGAAATTGTGCCATAGGTATGCTCCCACAGTAAATGAGTTTTCTGAGGCAAATTTCAATGAATAGAAAATATTTGTGGGCTCTTAATGTCCAAGATGTGAGCTCAGACTTTGAGAAAAAGAAAGATAAATATGTTTCCTACATATTTCTCTTTCTAGCAGTCCTGAAAATAGCTTAAATCCAAGACTACATGCAGACATTGAAGCCTTCTGGATGATTCGTGGTCATCCAAAAATCTCATTCGCCTCAGTTGAACTCAGTGGTATGTTCCCCCCTTTCCAGTCCATGAAACTAGAAAGCATCTTGATTTCCACTGACCTGGTGATCGGGCCAGAAGTCATAGAATTTTGTAGAATTCTGTAAGCTTGATGAGGATAACGGATGGCCAGAATTTTCACAGACTTGAGATTGGTATCATGCATCTGGTTGCTTTATGGATGGTCACTCTCCTCATTCTCAAAAAAGACTGCCATGTTTGTAACTATTTCACTGGAGAGGGAAATTTCTGGAGTAGGGAGAGATCTGACTCCAGACTATTTCCTTGTTTGGGCCAAAGAACTTGTTTTCCCTGAGTTCCTCTAGAGGATTCTCAGCTCATCGTGTCACTAACACATTGCCATATTACTGTCTTAATAATGGTAGCATAGTGCTTTACATGTTGCACATGTTACATCATGTCATTTTTATAACTTATCCAGGGAAGAGTTCTGCCCTGTTTTACAAATTTAAAAATAGAAATTCTGAGAGGTAAGAATTACGTATGCTCATGGAAGTGAATAATTAGTAAAGTTAGGACTAATATATATATTACATATATAAAATACATATATATAATATAAATTTCATTTTGTCATTTAGTAGAAGTTAGAATGTGACCCACTGCCTGTGTCAAGTTCATGATAGTACTTGAGGCGATCGTGGGTTAACCTTGAAGAAGGAAATGGGGTTTTCATGAAAGGAGCTTGATCTCTGCATAGGAGGGAAGCAGACAATTCATTACATATCTCTCTCAAAAATCATTTGTCCCCCTGCATGAAACTTCACAGACTTTGTACTAAACCCTAGTGATGAAGGGGCTGCAAATCCAAACCAAGAGACACATTGCTCTCGTGAGACTTCAGGGTATAGGCGCGAGTTACAAGATGTCAGACCAGCTGATGGTGGAGGCAGCGTTCTCCCCACACCACACGGCTCCATCGTCCTGCTGGCGATTCCCGAGACCAAGAATGTTCTATTTCGACACTCTCCAGTGACACATCTGCAGTGGTATTGGTAGTGGTAGCAGAGGAAACAGGAATAGAGCCAAAATGGGAGCGCAAATTGATGATTACACTTGGAACTTAATAAGACCTCCCACGAGCATCATTGAAATGTGCTCTACAAACTCACAAAACTAAATGCATACACGGCACAAAGGTTGGAAACTCTGCAACTACTGATGGGGCAAATGCCAAAGTAATAAGAGACCATTGTTCACTTGGCCCCATTTTAACCCCTGAGATTATGTGGTCTGAGGCATGAAGTACAAGTCAGACAGAGAGGGATTTCTCTCATATGTGGAATTTAAAAAACAAAATAAAATACAAGATAAAAGAGAAAAACAAACTCATAGATACAGGGGGAAACTGTTGGTTATCCAAAGGGGTTGGAGGGAAGAAAGATGAGGAAAATCATCTTTTTAAAACAAATCATAAAAAAAAAGGAAAAAAATAAAACAAATCATGAGGATGTAATAAACATCATAGTCAATAATATCGTAAAATCTTTGTATGGTGCCAGATGGTAACTACACTTATTGTGGGAATCATCTTACAATGTATAAAAGTATTACATCACTATGTTTCACACCTGAAACTAACAGAATACTGTGTGACAATGATACTTCAATTTTAAAAAGAGGTTCAAAGAACTATAGAGATTGGTAGTGGTTAAAGAAAACACCATCGTGGCCATTGCCATCATCATCATTACTATAACTAACCTACAACAGAAAGACTTGCATGTGAGATGATTATAAATATTTTTATAATTCAATACTTAACTTTTTATTAAGGAATAAAGGTAAAGTGTACATTTAGGGCAGTTAAGTGTTTTGTGCCCTTGATTCTCTCTTCTTTTTACACCCGTTTGCCCCCACCCTATAGCACCTCAGCACCGGGCTCCCACATGGCAAAGGTCTTAGAAGCTCGCTGAATGTGATTCTTTGTAGCTCTGCTCTAGATATAACCTCCACAAATTGGTAAACTCAAAGCGCAGTCCAGGAGAATAATTCCTATGTTGTTGGAAAGCAAAAACCTTCCCTTGAGCCGACTTCAAAGGAAAACCTCAGTGCACCTGGAGCATACTAAGCGATCTTGCTTCATGTGGGTTATCCCCAAATCCACTTCCACACAATGGTCTGACTTGTAGTAATTCAGTCAGAAATAGGAGAATCAAAGACTTGCTTCTCAAAGTGCAAGTGTGCCTGACCACATCCCGGAATGACGGTGGTGGGACTGTAATGCTCACTTCTATAAATAACCCTCCAGGAAGAAATACTACTCATGTAACTAATAAGAGTGACTCCATGGAAAATGGATTACTTCACTTTAATCTTGACAGCTATAGTTTATCAGAGAAAAATCCAGAGTTGCACTGTGATTTTTTTTTCAACTATATCCATAGTTTTAGCATAAGTTCACTACAGATGTCCATAGATTCCCAGAGACTGAGACATAATAACTTGTATTCTTTGTTTTTAATAGACATGATGTATTGGGGATAAAGTCTTGTTAATGCTTCAAATACATTTTTTGTTACCTACCTAAAGTTCCCTTGGCTAGAATTTTTTAGCTTTCATTGGAATGGGACCAAAACATGGAAGAAAATTTATATCACTAGCTGACCAAATGTATCAGCAGTAGAAGCACTCTTATTTTCTTTTAATGAAGCATACTTAACCACTACCACAGCCATTAGGGTTTGTTATATAAATATGAGACTATATTACAAAAGAATAAAGTTGATAATCATCCATAGCCTCAGCATCTAGAAAAGGGACAATCAACTAACCTGGTATATTTTTTCGGAAATGCTGTATGGAGTATAGTATTTACATAGCTGTAATCTTGTCAAAATTAACAATTATTAGGTGCCTTGCCTACTTGGAGGGAATGGAGTAGTCGATATATGATACAATGTAACATGAGAACTGGGATTAGCATAGTTAGTGCATTTAATCAATCCAGTAAGACGTTTTTAAATAAAGAAAACATTCTAAATGTCATTCATTAATTATTTCAGTAAATATTTACTAAGTGTCTACCACATCACCAGGCATTGTACCAGGCATATTTAATCAACTGTTTTGTGACTCACAATGGAATGTGCTTATTATTATGAGCATTGAGAACAATATCCAGAGCTGTCTGTCTGTCTGTCTGTCTGGAGCATCTAATCATCTAATACGCATATTGATGGTCTCAATCCTCTAGTTTGGGAAGGGTTAAGAGTGGAGCATTTGACTTGTTCTATGCTCACCCTAAGTCTTCCTTGTGCACATGATGTCTGCTTAAATTTTTTTTAATGTTTATTTATTTTTGAGAGAGAGACAGAGTGAGAGCAGGGGAGGGGCAGAGAGAGGGAGACACAGAATCTGAAGCAGCTCCAGGCTCTGAGCTGTCAGCACGGAGCCCAATGTGGGACTTGAACTCACAAATCAGAGATCATGACCTGAGCCAACGTCAGACGCTTAACTGACTGAGCCACCCAGGTGCCCCCCAGGATGTCTGTTTAAATAGGCAGATAATAGAGACTTCACAGATTAACAAACGTACAAGAAAAGCCCAGAGACTTTTTTTTTCTCCAGTGAAGCAAGACTATCCTAAGATCTTAGGCATAGAGAGATCTGAAGCATGATATTCTGATGGCACAGTTCATAATGACCAATACTGAAGGCATGGGTGACACACAAAGTAGCCATCACATATGATGATGTAGCCATCACATATAACTGATGCCCAAACCCCAAATTCAAACACCTCTACTGCTAACCCAGTTTATTCCTCTTTTGGTCTTTAGAGAAAATGCAGAGTGCCATTCAGAAGAGTTACTCTGCGTTATCAAACGAAATCCACCAAAGCTGCAACAATTAGAATGACACAATAAATAAAAAGGTATTGGATTATAACCCAAAGTATAAAATAAATATCCATGAGTCCATACAGATATTTGTAAAAGGATTGAATAAACAAGTAAATGGAGAAGAAAAGGCAAATATCCCTTGCAGAATTCCAAATATGTATGTAGATGTTAGGCTCTCATGGGGGTGGAGAGTAATCTCCCACTCCTTAAGTGTGGGCTGTGCAGTGATCTCCCTTCCAAAGGCTATAGTGGGGATAAAAAGGGGGAAAAAAAGAGTATCTTTACAGTGGAGAAATCAGACAAACCTTACCTGGCCAAGTGATCCAGATTAACATCAACAGCAAGATGTCATGTTGATAGTATGTACCCTTGACGTGACATGAAGAAAATGGTCTCCCTACTCCAAGCTCAGAAGCTCAGTCTAATCATGAGAAAAACATCAGGAAAATCCCTGTTGAAGGACACTCTACAAAATACCCAACTATTGCTCTTCAAAACTGGCAAGGCCACCCAAAATAAAGAACCTGGGAAACTGTCATAGCCAAAAGGGGGCTAAGGGGAAATGACAATTATATGCAATGGAATATCCTCAGTGGGATGTGAAATGGAAAAATGTTAAATCTAAGGAAATCTAAATGAAACAAACTTTGGGTTTTAAAAAGTCCTGGGGATTTGCCTCAGAAGGCTAGTTTCAAAAAGCAGAACAAGGGGCAGCATCTCTTAAGTTAACCCATCCACATTACTCGTAGACAGCCGGGGTCACCGTCTTGCAGAAAACAGTGTCATGGGTGGCCGGGTGGCTCAGTTGGTTAAGGGTCCAACACTTGGTTTCGGCTCAGGTCATGATCTCATGGTTTGTGAGTTTGGGCCCCAAGTCAGTGTGAAGCCTGCTTGGGATTCTCTCTCCCCCTCTCTCTGCGCCTCTACTCCTCTCTCTCAAAATAAATAAATTATCTTTAAAAAGAATTAAAACAAACAAACAAACAAACCAAAACACTGTCACTTTGACAAATGAGAGCCTTCCAGAGGATGGTTTGGGATGTGAGAACGGATTTGGTTATTTTGTTTGTTTGTTGAGATTTGTTTTGTTTTGTTTTTACAAAGGGAAGAAAAGAAAAACTCTTTGGGTCAAGAAGAACAGAATAGTGAATTCTGTTGTGAGATGAATGGCAAATTAGAGGAAGTGGCCTGGTGCCGATAGAGTCTGGTTGTATTATTCACTACAGAACTCAAAAGCATGCCTCGATGGAGAGGCAACAGGAAATTCTGACCAAAGGGATGAGCTGTGGTCAGTGTCAGAGAACTGGCATCTCAGGTGCAGGAGACGCGAGGGCAGGAGAAAGGGCAACCAGAACCATACAAAACTTGACCAGGGAAAATGGTGCAGAATATAAGCTATAGAAAAGCAAGGACTCCTGAGATGGTGATGTTGTTTGGATTCTGCCAGCCTGGTGGCCAGGATTTATACAGGCTGACTTAAAACTTCAAGGTGAGAATGGAGAGTAGCAGGAGACACTAAGATGGCAGAATTTTAATCAGGGACATTACACAATTTTTTTTATGATTTAGTCTCATGCTGGCTGGTGGCACTGATGAGAAGGTAGGAAAGGAAAGGACCATTTATTGGTCCTAATTTAATTTATTTTTCATTTTTTAAATGTTTATTTATTTTTGAGAGAGAGGGAGGGGGAGGGGGGAAGGGAAAGGGGCAGGGGAACAGAGAGAGGGAGACACAGAATCCGAAGCAGGCTCCAGACCCTGAGCTGTCAGCACAGAGCCCCACATGGGGCTAGAACTCACAAGCTGAGAGATCGTGACCTGAGCCAGAGTGTGATGCTTAATCAACTAAGCCACCCAGGTGCCCCTTTCTGGCCCTAATTTAGCAAATGTCACTCAATTTCTGCAGTTCTGAGTGGATGGAAACTTCTGCAGTGTAACCTTATTTTACCCATTTGTACGCACCTCCACCCTCCTGTCAAAGTTTGCTATGTGAGTTCAGAGAAAATTTTGAAATGATTGTCTTTAAGAAATGAGTGACATTAGGGGTGGTGAAAGCTCAGAGCCTGGGGTCTACTTCACATTCTGTGTCTCCCTCCCTCTGCTTCTTCCCTGTTCATGTTCTGTCTCTCTCTCAAAAATAAATAAACATTAAATTTTTTTTAAAAAAAGAAATGAGTGACATTAGACCTTTATGGTTTGTTTCCCACTCCGTTCCTAAATGTCTTGAGGTCCCTTCTCATTTATTAATCATTCTACAGTTATTTCATCAGTTTCTTCAATACCTCATGCATTACTAAAGACAAAAATCGATGGAAATACATATATTTCTGGCCCTAATAGGCCAGAAACATAGAAGTGAATAGTCTTTGATAGGTCTATCTAACATGACAAAAACTGATAGTAAATTCAAAATGGAAAATAGGTTTGAACCACTTTATGGCCATTAGCTACTAGAAAACTGTGAAGATTTGCAAAATGACACTAGTGGCAGAAGAGGGTGCTGCTGCTGGTGGCCATACCTGTCATGTGCGAAGGAGGGACAAGTGGAAACACTGGAATTGCAATTGGCCATATGTGTTCACTACATTTGGAGAGTAAAGAAAATATTTAAGAGTCACACTGTCTATATCTGTCTGCTTCAAACTAACGTTCTCATTTTGTTGTCTTAATATTTTTTCTAATTTAGATCACCATTTATATAAAGATTGACTGAGTTCGGATTCCTGAACATTCCTAACAGATCATGTTGTTGGCACATGATAATATATGTATGCACTGAAGCATCATGTTGGAGCCACATTCAGTAACAGGTGAGCCCATGCCTTAGTAAAGCAAACGATCTGTTCTTTTGCTCCAAATTCATGAAGTATAACATCCTAATAAGGTTGTTTGATGGCATACTACAGTGTGAAATGGCCATGACTAATTGGGGGGCTTATTTGCAGAAACAATCCCTCTTCACTTTGCATTATAGCTGTAGCGGTGGGAAGGGGGGTGGGGGAGAGTGGATGTGGAATATAAAACACATCCCTGGATCTGTTAGCTCTTTATCCCATTTGTCAAATTTGATTGGTTTAATTGGTACATTGCCAATTATGCCAATTATCAATATCTGTCATTCTCTCCTCTCCCCCGATTCTCCTCAATTGCTAAAAACATTATATAACTTTTTAATTAGATCACTGATTAATTCAGTTTGCATGAAGTACATTTGCTACCTAATGATAAAGAAAAAGTAATGAGGCTTCATATCAAAAACACCCAACAACAAGGGAATCCTTCCAGCTCATTGGGCGTTCATTGTTGTGGAACATGGACTGGAGTTTGTATTCATTCTCTGACTGAGATTTGTAGAGCTACTTCTGCCTTCTTTCTTTTTAAAAAAATGTTCCTTTATTTATTTTGAGAGAGAGAGAGAGAGAACAAGAAAGAGCAGGAGAATGGCAGAGACAGAGAGATAGGGAGTGAGGGAGAGAATCCCAAGCAGACTCTGCACTGTCAACACAGAGCCTGATGAGGGCTTGATCCCGTGAACTGTGAGATCATGACCTGAGCCTAAATCAAGAGTCCGACCCTTAACTACCTGAGCCATCCAGGCAGTCCCAGCTACCTTTGCTTTCCACAAATTCAAAAGGGATTTCCCCTAGAAAATCAGTGATTAAATTAAGGTCACATATATATTTAAATAATAGTACCTATGTTAAAAAGAGAGAGAGAGAGACACACACACCATTAAGAGAGCAAAAGCTTTGAATCACAATTAACACACAACTCTAAATACAATTCAACCTGGTTTTACCTCCAAGTTGGCAAATTCATGATGCAGGGATGTTTGCTACTTGACTTTATCTCCGCTTTCTTTATTTCTCCTTTTATCTTTCACTCTTTTATTTTTTTGTTGGTGCTTTCTTGTGCTAGGATGGTACACGCCTCTCAGCGTGACTTGAACCTATGTTCCTGGCACTATCAACACACCAACTACAGAAACATACCAATTACCCCCACATACTAGAATTTCGGAAATTAAAGTACAGAGTCTTCCAAGTCAAATTCTTCTAATGGACATTCTGCCAGAATGCATGTTGAACATGTCAACTAATATTAAACTTTCTTTCTCCGTTTCTATTATGGGTTTTTCCAAGAATATATCTTCTAGATGAAATAACATTGTATTAAAATACCCTATTATTCCCCAAATGACTCTTCTGTAGCAATATCAAACAACGTGTTTCTTCACAGTTTCACAGCTTAAAGATTTACCATTTGGCAGTTTCCTTCTGGTTTACAAGGCACCATTGCAAGGTTCTGTGGACATTAAAGGCATATAAGCCATGGTCTCTTGTGTCATTGAAAATCCATTGATGGAATATAATTATCCAAGTGTAAAGTTCTGCCAACCAAAAGAAAGTTATGAAGAATGTTGAATAATTTCCAACAGTGACTCCTAAAATTTAGTCTGAAGAGTAATCACTTTGAGTGTCTCTTGAAAAGGAAGCTTCTAGATGCATCCAAAACTCGAATACTATATATTTGGATGTTATCATCAATCTCCTTAAAGCCCAACAAATCCAAATAAAAATAATTAGTCTTTGATCTTGAAACACTGTTCTTTCTTATATAGCATCTAGAAAAAAATATCATTAGGAAGCATTGCTATTTTTATGAATCTGTAACATTCAATTCAAGAACAAACAGCACCTATAATATGTTGATGCCACATTAAGACAGATCCTTTAAGTGCTTTGCCTCCTAAAAATCTTTTAGGAGAGAGAGGGGGCAAGATGGCGGAGAAGTAAGGAGCTCCGTACTTGCACTCGCGCCCATACATCACACAGAAAAGATCTGAAGCCATTGGAAACCTTACAAAACCTGAGAGATTGGGAGACAAAGGACNNCATGGAGGAGGACACTTGTGGGGATGAGCACTGAGTGTTATGTGGAAACTAATATGACAATAAACTATTAAAAAAAAAAACCAAAAAAAAAAAAGGTATATAAATTGAAAAAAAAAAATAAATAAAAATAAAAATAAAAATCTTTTAGGAGAATGTCTTCTGTAATACTTTCTATAGAAATGCTGAAGGTGCCTCCAGGGCAAGGAAACTATATTCTTTTTTTAATGTTTGTTTGTTTGTTTGTTTATTTATTTATTTATTATTTTGAGAGAGAGAGGGAGTGTACCAGCACGGGAGGCGCAGAGAGAGGCCAAGAGAGTATCCCAAACAGGCTCCATGTTGTCAACACAGAGCTCAACGTAGGGCTTGAGGTCATGACCCATGAGATCATGACATGAGCCACAATCAAGAGTCAGATGCTTAGCCAACTGAGCCACCCAGGCGCCCCAAGGAATCTGTATTTTCAATAAGCTCCTTCCTGCCTTCATTGGGTAAGTCTGGGCAACTTTCAGATAAAGAGATCAGTGAATCTTTATAGACAGGCAAAAAATTTCAAGTTGAGAAATTTCATTCACGGGAGACCATGCAAGATACACTCTGAAAAAGTACATAGACGGATTTATCTGGAGGGTAAGTAACAGGCTATATAGTGAAGTGGAAATGAAAAGGTAACTTGTAGACATGGGGCCTATAGTGTGGGCCATGAGGAGCTTTGACATTTTGAGGAGGTGAATGCCATGACCAGAAGTATGCATGAAGAACTGTGGGTAGTTGGACGGGAGTGGCAAGAAAACAGATGCAGATTGTGGTTTTAGTACAATTGTAACCCTCATTTGGCAGAGAATAGTGACCTGGAGAAGGGAGAAAGAAAAGCAGGAGCCTATGAGAAGAGACAAAGGTCCTGATGAATCTGCTCCCAGTCATCCAGAGCAGGCCTCACATCTGTGCAAGATTGGCCTCCAGAGAGAGGAGCCCCTTCAAGAATACACCAGGTAATGGAAGGTCCTTCTCACTGTTTTCCCTTTGAGATTTGCTTTGTCTCTTCACCTGAAGGTTGGCTCTTCCATCAGTATGTCCAGGCTCTCATTACCGAAGTCTTAATCAGAAAAATGGCAAGTATTTATATTCCAGGACACAATCAAATGTTTCAGACAGAACCCCATTATCTGTTTTTGATTGTCAGGCAAAGAACAGCTTTTGCCTTCCAATTTCAGTTTGTGGACTGTTCAAGTGATACTTAACCTCAGAATAGAGACATTTTCTAAAATGTCACAAAGGACAGATTGGAAATGTCTTAATCATATTTGGTTCCACTCCACCACTTGAATTTATTTTCCAGCATTCATTTTTAATGTCACATTTTCATAAGATGTGATATATTGAAAAAAAAACTCTCAGGCAGAAGTCAGAAAATGAAAATGTTGATCCTAATGCTTAACTCTTGTTCACTGTGGTACATCAACCACATGCCAGGAACTGTGTGAGGGTCTGGGAAAGAGGGCACATAAGGCCCTTTTTACCTTCAGGAAGCAGGCCATCCAGAAGGGGAGAGAGATGAACACAAACATGGAATTACAATATGATGTGGTAAGTGGTCAGGAAGAAGTTTGCACACAGTGTGCTAGGAGCACAGACGAGGAGCCTCATGACTTTGGGTGAAGGCTGTGGGGGAAGATGGCTGAGCTGGGCTGGAAGTCAAAGGAGAGACAAGAGCAGTGGGCTGGAGGGTGTTCCCTGCAGGGACGGCCATGAGCAGAGCTGACCAGCAGCGTAGTGTGTGCAATGGTTTTGTTCTTGCTGGAGGATGCACCACCACTTCCTTGCAAAAGTGTTCTTAGATGGAGCTGGAAACATAGGAAGGAGGAGGACCATGGAAGTTCTTGAGTGCCCTGCCCAGAGCCTTTGAATCTGCCCTGGAGACACGGGGAGCTATTGAAGGGTTTTAAGCAGAGAAGTCATCCTATACAGTCTGTGTCTTAGATGCACCACTATGAGAGAAAGGGGAGACACTAAACCTACAAATGGACAATGGCCAGACCATATGCAAAAAATAAAATTCTGACCCACACCCAGCAGCCCCCTGCCCAGGAAAGCAAACATTGATGTACAATAAACAGCCTAGGCTGTTACAGGTCAGGCTTATAAAAACAAAGATGGCTCTCTCCAGTAACAACCCAGGAACTCAAATAATAGCTTCTATAAAATTGGCCCAAAGTGGTCAGGACTTGATTAATAGCTGACAACTTTTCTAATTTGTAAGTCCCCACTTCCAACTTAGGACCAACCAGACAAAACCAAATACGTTCCACCAACCATAGAATGTCTCATTTACAGTTAGTTAGCTTGTCTCCAGCTTCCTGACGCCAAAAGCCTACAATCAGGGCATACCTGAAGTTTCCTCATTTTTCCGTTATAAAGCTTTCTCACTCTTCTGCCTGTCTCTAGTCTCTGCCAAATTGCCTGTTGTGGTGACTGACTTCCTTGCTCTAGCAAGCTGTAAATAAACAGCATTTGCTTTTCTCATTTGGTTGGTGTTCATGTATTTTTACAAAGGTCAAGAATAGACTACAAGCACTAAAGCAGAGCAAGCCTGGAAGTGGGAAGGAGGGGGCATCAGATAAGAGGTAATCATAACCAATAATAAAGCAACACAAATAACTAACATGTTCTTAGCATTTACTATGTATCTGTACCACACTAACCACTTTCCCTCTTAGAATGTCACTTAATTCTGGAAACAGTCCCTGTTACATATAGTATGTGACACCACCTCAAATATGCTATGAGACTGAGGAAGAGAAATCATCTCTTGATGTTTACATCCAGTTATTAATTACAACTAGGTCTTTCTGACAAGGAGGCATATGCCCTAAGCATTCTCCAAGCTGCTTTAACACCAACGTCAGCTTAGAGTCAGCACTTCACTACCTCTCTGTGTAACTCAGATGTGAGATAAAAATAATCACAGGGTAAAATAATTGGGAAATAAAACATCAGAATTTGGAAACTGACAGGATATGGTTGATGGGATGAATAAGGAACCCAAGGTGAATCCATGCCCTGAGTGATGGTTGTTCCCCAATCCCCACTCTGTNTGTGAGAGGAACAAGGAGTTTAGGAGTTTAGGGGCTAACCCTCACTGGGCCTTGGGCTAGTCATCAATTTCATCCATAAAATGACAAGAATGACTGTCTTGCCAATCACCTGTGACTGTTTTCCATATAAAATTAAATAATGGAGATAAAAATACTGAAAAGCTGTGTGCAGATCCTGGTTTCACATAATTTCTGGTAATACAGAAAATACTTTGAGATACTTTTGGTGTTAAATTAAGAAGAGTTCCACTGTTTTTCAAACTTAAAATGGAGTTTCCAAAAATTTAACATGCATATTTCTCACACGGGTGACTTAATAATCACTTAAAAAATTTTTAAGTTTATTCATTTTTGAGAGAGAGAGTGCACAAGCAGGAGAGGGGACTAGAGAGAGAGGCAGAGCCAGAATCCAAAGCAGGCTTTAGGTTCTGAGCTGTCAGTATAGAACCTGATGCAGGGCTCAAACTCATGAACCATGAGATCATGACCTGAACCAAAGCCAGACATGTAACCAACTGAACCACCCAGGAACACAGATTTAATAATCACTTTTATTTTGTATGATCACTTCTGTCTTTTGTTTTCAACACTAAAGACCTAAGAAATTGCCTGAAAATGTTTTTGCTTTTCTAGCAAGGAAACACAGCTGAGACTTCTTATATAAGAGTATGTAAAACTTCAAATCTCACTTGGCCAATACTCTTTGTAACATTAGGAAAATAATGCATTTTAAAAGATAGAAACATGAAGAACCATTCAAAGAATAAAATTTTGCCTCAAAGTAGCCACTATGCTTGAGCTCCTTTTACACTTTTCGACTATTTAGCCTGTCTTCCTTGTCACAATATTGTCCTTATTTTTCAAAATAGTAAATATAGAGATAGATTTAAATATAAATATCTGTTCTGGGGTGCCTGGGTGGCTCAGTCGGTTAAGTGTCCGACTTTGGCTCAGGTCATGATCTTGTGGTTCATGAGTTTGAGTCCCGCATTGGGCTCTATGCTGACAGCTCAGAGCCTGGAGCCTGCTTCAGATTCTGTGTCTCCCTCTCTCTTTGCCCCTCCCCAACTTGCACTGTGTGTGTGTCTCTCTCTCAAACATAAAGAAAAACATTTTTAAACATTTATAAAAAATAAATATAAATATCTGTTAATACAAGTATAAGCATGTAAGTATAGTTATATAATATTTTTCATACTAAGTAAAAAATATAAGAATAAATACACATTCCTTTCTTTGAATTCAATAGTCAAATCAGGACTGTTTACAAAATGCGATGAAAATCAGACACTTGGAGTACAAAGAACAATATGCTAAAATTACCTTTAGGAACCACTCTGTAGGTAACTTTGGATGTACTGGTCTGAGGTCTGTTTTCTGTGAATCCTTTCCCTTCTTGTCTTGGCCAGATAGATTATAAATGCAAAGCCAAGTCATATTCAAAGTGGTATCAGGATTAGAATGGCGAAGACAGCAATGAACAGCTACTACATACCAAGAACTACACCATTCCACTTAAAAGATCTTATCTCATTTAGTCTTAATAACCCTAACAGCTAGAGACTATTATTTCACCCACTGTATAAAGAAGTTGAGTAGTTAGCTCAATTTCACATAGCTAGTAAATTGTGAAGCAGATGTGTGAACCATTTATAAGTCAGGATAGGTAAGTTAGGCTGCAGCAAAAAATAAAACCCAAAATTTCAGTGACTTACCATGATGAAAGTGTAGTTCTCTTTCATGCTATATGTCCATGATAAGCTGATAGCAGGGATCTGCTCACCAGTTTTTCAAGAATCCAGGCTGATGGAGCACCTACCATCTTTAGTTCATCATTGCTTTTCTTTTTATATATATAAAGAGAGAGATAACAAGTGTGGGAGAGGGTCAGAGGAAGAGAGAGAGAAGTCCAAACAGGCTCCATGATCAAAGTGAGCCCCAATGTGGGGCTCAATCCCACAACTCTGGGATCTTGACCTAAGCCAAACTCAAGAGTCAACACTCAACCAACTGAGCCACCCAGGTACCCCTCTAGTTCACCATTCCCTATAAGAGAAGAACAGGAGATCTTGAAAAAGTAATTAAGTACTTCAGCACAAGAGGAACCATGCCAACTCATTACCAGAGCTACATGATCCCATTGCTAACTCACAAATAGGTCAGGACATGCAATTCAGAGAGCTAGAAACATCTGGGGAGGTGTAGTGACAACTATCATAAATCATATCTATTCAGAACCTGTAGCAATGCTCTTTCCACTATATTTGGAAAAACAAAGCAATCATTCCTCAAAGCATCTGGGTTTTTGACAGCATAAACATACAATTTCCATTTGGAGTCTATAAATTTTAACATATATTACAATTTTCTGGTCTCCTTTGAATTAAACAATAACCTCTCAATATAAAGATCTAATTGAATCAGAGAGATCATTCCATAAACATTGTTATCAGTTGATAACAATTGGGTTTTTTAACCGCCATGTAAGAAATTGTCACAAACTTAGTGGTCTACAATGATATATAACCTCACAGGTTCTGTGGGTTAGGAGTCAAGCATTGCTTAGCTGGACCCTCTACACCATGTTTCACAAGATTGCAGCAAGGTGATGGCCAGAGTGTGTTCTCATTTGGAGGCTTGACTGGGGAAGTATCCTCTTTCAAGCTGAATGGCATTCAGCAGGCATTGGTGGTATGGTGGCGAGCATGGCTACCTTCCAAACTGAATGACATATTTTACAGAATCCATTTTCCTGGCACTGTATGACTGAAAGCACTGGCTTTTTGAAGATTGCTGCCTTAAGTTCTACAGGCCAGTCAGTTTTCTGCCACATGTCCCTCAACATAGGCAGTTCAGAACATGGCACCTTGCTCCTTCAATTTCATTAAGAGAGACTTTCACAGTCTGCTTAGACAGATTCTTATATAATGTAATAAAATCATACGAGTGACATCCCATCACCTGTACCATATAATATTGGTTAGAATCAAAGTATGGATTCCACTTTCATTGAGAGGGAGATTCCAAATAGATATGGACACAAGGAAGCAGGAGTTATTAGGGATCACCTTACATACCCACCAGATCAACAAAGAGCTAAAATATGAGGACTGGTTCTTTGTATGATTGTGTCTCATCTACCTCAAAGTTATCTTTGACTTATTTCATGTAGATCTCTGCTGCTATATTTCTATTCATCATATAACTCTATAACTCTTTATGAGCTAATCATCTCTTACTTAATAATAGCTATAAATAATCATAACTAATCCTAAAATGTCTTAGTCTTTAAAGTAGTCTTTAAAGGAATCTCTCTCATTTTCTTTTCCTCTTTCTTCCTCCCAGATCTATTACTTTAATCTTTAAAGTTCTTATGTTTTTAAAACTATAATCATTAGTGGGGCAACTGGGTGGCTCAGTCAGTTAAGTGTCTGACTTCATCTCTGGTCATGATCTCATGGTTTGTGGGTTCAAGCCCCATGTCAGGTTCTGTGCTGACAGCTCAGAGTCTGGAGTCTGCTTTGGTTTCTGTGTCTCCATCTCTCTCTGCCCTTTCACCATTCATTCTCTCTCTCTCTCTCTCTCTCTCTCTCTCAGAAATAAACATTTAAAAATTAAAAATAAAATAAAATAAAATAATTAGTGATATTTTTGGCCTCAGCTCCAACCTGTAAAGTTCTTAGAAAGTATTACTCCATGCACAAGAAAGACCTGGACAATGATTTTTTCATAGGCCCATCAAAGAAATGGAGTTGCAATATGAATAACAACCCTCAAATCTGGGGAGACAGAACATCTAGGGAGGCTCAGTTGAGATCAGCTTCCCTGGAGCAGAAGCTACTGGAGCTAATAACTGATGGGACAACTTAAATGGTGAATTGCTGGAGTTGGGTGTGAACTAGTGTATGCTCTCCTAGTGGGCACAGGTTGTGGGCAAAGTAGTGTGGGCTTTACCTTCAGAAACAAAACCAGGGCCTCATGGTGAAGGTCTGAAAAGTTAATTGTGGCCCTGGAGGGAGGGAAGGAAAGAGCATTCATTGTGAAACACACAGGATTCTTCTTAACAAAGGCCTACTTTTGGGAGTAAAGGACTTTTGCAGAGCATTATTCTATTATTCCTCCCACTTTAGCCTTTCTATTGCAACCAAAGAAGGAAAAACAAAAACAAAAACATAGTCAATGGGACAACAGGGTTTCAAAGAAATAGAACAGAGTTCAGTGGGGGTGGAGGGGAACACCAATGAAACATTTATGAAGGTTACAACATGCACGAATAGATAATACACAGCATGATAATACAGAGCAACAGAATTTCTAAGAAAGTATCGAAAGGAAATGGTAGAAATAACAAACATAGGAACAGAAAACAAGGATGCCTTTGACAGGTTTACCAGTAGTCCTTATAGGGCCTAGGAAAGAATCAGAGAACTTCGAGATAGGTCAAGAGAAAATTTTCAAACAGAAATGCAAAGAAGGAAAAGGATCGGGGGGTGGAGAGGTGGGGAGAACAAAAATTTCAAGAATGGCCGAATGATTTCCAAAGGTCTAACATGCGTGAGATTGAAATGCCAGAGGAGAAAAAGTCTGGAAAATAGTCTGGGAAGATAGGAATCTTAGCTATAGAGGGAAGAGAATAAAAAGTTATTCAGACATCTTGTCAGAAATGATGCAAACAAGAAGAGAGGGAAATGAAATACATAACATGTTAAAAGAAGAAGAAAAACTCCATCAACTTAGAATTCTATATCCAGGGAAATTGTTTTCAAAAAACTGGTAGAGAAATAAAGATGTTCTCAGACATACCAAACTGAGGGAATTCAACACCAGGAGACCATCTTTCAATAAATGTTAAAACTTCTTTAAGTAGAAAAAAAAAAAGGATGTATGTAAGAGAGTTAGAACTGCCTGAGAAAAGTAAGTGTATCAATAAGAAATAAAGGAGGGTAAAATAAAATATGTTTATTTTAAAATTATTGCCCTTAATATATATATTACCCTTTATTACCCTTTATATACAGATATATATATATCTTATATATATACTTTTATATATATATAAATACATACCTTAATATATAAATAAGATTTATTTCTGCTTAAAGTGATAAAAGTAAAAATGTAAAATTAAATATTTTA